>NW_015666593.1:426048-433337 GCF_001515625.1 Sinocyclocheilus rhinocerous
AGCTTGTAACACTCCAAAGAGAAAGGAAAAAATGAAATTGCATCATATGACCCCTTTAAAACTCACCTGCCTGTAGCTTTCTAGTAACCCTTCAGACCTTGATTAGCTTGTTCAGGTGTGTTTGATTAGGGTTGAAGCAAAACTCTGCAGGGCTGCGGCTCTCCAGGACCGACGTTCGCCACCCCTGGGCTACGCAAACAGATTTCATAATCGCAGAATGATTTCTTCGATTTCTATGAACGCGATTCTGCGTAGCTTGTCAGTGAACTACAGCTCTGTGTAGTAAATGCTGCTCCATCTGAAAGCACGTGCTGGAGATTTACTACTAATCACAGAACCGGCTTTACTGACAAGATACGCATGACAATCACATTCGATTAATCGTGCAGCCCTAATGTTTTTATGCTGTTGTCTATCAGCTGTGTAATTTTATGGCTTTCCTCTAGGTGTTTTAGGCTCAATTATCCACTATCCAGCCCATCATCTTGAAGTACCATTGGACGGACAGAGCCAAAAGAACATCTCAAGTCCCAGTGCTAAAGGGTCCCTATTAGCAATCACCTAACCTGCGCGACCACATTATTGTGAAAAAAGTCAACTCTTTGTCATGATTTCAGAAGTCTTAGACTGATTTGAAAGTTCAGTAATAAAATTATTCCAATTTATATCCACTATATATAAAGATGTTTTTTTCTTGAAATTATCTTGAAAGCTTAATTTTTGAAATTGTTAATATGGAATGCATAACATACTGTTGCAGAATGTTTTTGCACAGAGTTGAACAACAATTTCTGTGCCTCCAAAAAGCAGTTTAAGCTTTTATGTTTTTTTAACTGTAGTTATGGTTTTTATGCTACTGATATTCTACAATTTATATATATTATATAGCACTATCTGATTCATTTTCTTGTGTGTAATGTCAGCTAGACATACTATTTGATGTGAAAAATGTTTTACCCCCCCCCCCACACACACTATGTAAAACATCTGATATAATATTTAAAAGCATCTGCTTACCAAGATATTTTGTTGTATCCAACACTGACATTAATTATATTGCAAATTCATGCAAAAAGATCAAAATCAGCAAATAACCAAATAAAACTTAAAAAAAAAAAATCTCATGATAGATCTGCTCTTTTATTATTCATTGCAGTTATTTATTTTCTGTAATAAAGATAGAATACTTTTATTTAATTTAACTATAATGCTATACAAGTGTTGAATTATATCATAACATTAAATAAATTGTTAAATAAATCGTTTAATAAACCAATAAATGTATTAATAATTATTATTACTGATATTATATTATTAATTATAATTGTTGTAATTAATTATCATTATTATTTATAATAATAAAGCTAATGCATAAAAATAAAACTGAAAACTATTTTTGGACATTACACAAATTCACATTTGTGCATTTGGCTTGTCTGCCTTTCAGATTTTGACTGTGATTCACAGCAGACAGACTTAACTAAGCCAGCTTAATATTTTATTACGGTATTCAGATTCAATATGATAGAACAATATAAACTAGCCTACTAAAAGACATACAAAAGGATGAAAGAATATCAACGACATGTCCCTGTTGAAAAAAACCCAGCATATGCTGGTTAGGTATGTTTTGAAGCATGACTGCTGGTTTGAGCTGGTCATATGCCGGTATAAGCTGGTCCTGAGCAGGAGTTGCTTGGGACCAGTTTAGGACCAGCATATGACCAGTTTAAACCAGCTCAACCCAAAACATTTTCTGAGTTTTAAATGAAAGCTTTTAATTTAGACTAAACACTGTATATGATACCAGTGTAATAGTCGCATTGTATTGACTTTACTTGTTATGTATTTCGTTATCTTAAAAGTTGCAGTCCGGAGTATTTTTTTTTTAACACTACTCCTTAGAAATTTTTTTTTCAGACACATTAGTCATCTGTTGTCAAGTTTACACCAACCAACTTGTGTTCTCTCTTTCATCCCAGATTCCAGAGTTTGACAACCTATATTTAGATATGAATGGGATCATCCACCAGTGTTCCCACCCCAATGATGAAGATGTACACTTCCGTATTTCTGAAGAGAAGATCTTTGCTGACATTTTTCACTACCTGGAGGTGCTCTTCCGCATCATTAAGCCCAGGAAAGTGTTCTTCATGGCTGTCGATGGTGTTGCACCCAGGGCCAAGATGAACCAGCAGCGTGGAAGAAGATTCAGGTATAGCAGAAGACCCGAACATAACATGTACATTGAATTTAGACTGAAATATGGAAGGCTGCTTTAAGGATTTTTATTTGATGTTAGGTCGTGTATTAATAAGCTATTTCTTGTCTTTTATTATGATAATTCTTTTTGCACTGCTTTTTTGATACAAGTGTACAAATAAGTGTGTTAGGGGAGATAAACACAACACACACATTGCCGCTTGAAAGTTTACAAATCTTACCAACCCCAAAACGTTGAATGGTAGTGTATCATGAAAATGAATTTTTGAAACACTGAAGTAGCTTTATTTTTATGTCCTTTGTGTTTTAAAGGTCAGCAAAAGAAGCTGAGGAGAAAATCAAGAAGGCCTTGGAGAAGGGTGAAGTTTTGCCCACAGAGGCCAGATTTGACTCAAACTGCATCACCCCTGGTTTGTGCACCTTTATTGGTCATATACTGTATTAGTGATGTTATGTACCATTATTTTTCTATCATTTACTATACATGAGAACTTTAAAGGCATACAATTAATCAGTTGGTTAAGGTCTACATTTTACTTTTTAAATCATGTATAGGGTGGTTGTTACTGGCTGTTTGGTGTTTTTTTTTCTGGGACTTTTTTTCTGACAAATCCTGATGTAATCCGTTTCTCTTACTTGACCTCTGTAGGAACGGATTTCATGGCCAAGCTACAGGAACAGCTTAAATATTTTGTTCACAATAAACTGTCCACAGACAAATCGTGGCAGGGAGTGAATGTGTATTTGTCTGGTCACGAGGTGAGTTACATGACTTCATAGCTTTGTGTCGTGTGTGTTTCTGTGAAGTTCTTCCAATTCCCGTTTCTTCTCAGACCCCTGGTGAAGGAGAGCACAAGATCATGGAGTTCATTCGTTCTGAGACCGCCAAACCGGGTCATAACCCAAGCACAAGACACTGCCTTTATGGTCTGGATGCCGACCTGGTGAGTACAGTTGTGTATAACAGAGAAATTTCGGTCATAGTCATATCAATTATTTTTGTATTTATTTATTTTAAGCGGTCTTTCTCCTCCTTTCTCTCTTTTTTTGTAGATAATGCTTGGCTTGACCAGCCATGAGCCTCATTTTTCTCTCCTCAGAGAGGAGGTTCGCTTCGGAGGCAAAAAGTCACAAAAGAGGTTAGTGTGGCATTATTTTCATTGCGTCAAGTTAAAAGATTGTGTTTCTTTATAATGTGTTTTTCTGGTCTGTAGGATAACAGCTCCTGAGGAGACGACCTTTCACCTGCTACATCTTTCCCTTATGAGGGAATACATCGACTATGAGTTTTCCGAGCTCAGGGTGAGAATATATGTCTCTCTCATATGGCATGATAAGCACAAATCTTACTTAAAGCTAAATGAATGACAATGTTATACTGACTGTCTGGTCATAATTCATGTATTTCCATCAGAATAAGATCTCGTTTGAGTACAACCTGGAGCGGATCATAGACGACTGGGTTCTGATGGGTTTCCTGGTGGGGAATGACTTCATCCCTCATCTTCCTCACCTGCACATCAATCACGATGCACTGCCGCTGCTCTATCGAACTTACATCAGCGTGCTGCCCAGTCTGGGGGGTGAGTCAGTCCACCAGCAAATCACAGCGCAGACTTGTGATGGAAGTGTAATGCTGAAATTAGTGCTGATCACTGTCGTCTCCATCAGGCTACCTGAATGAAAATGGTCATCTCAACCTTGCCCACTTTGAGAAGTACCTTGAGAAGTTGTCAGATGTGAGTGTTTGGTATTTTTATTTTATTATGGTATTTGGTATTATTTTATTTTATTTAATTTATTTATTTAAAGACATTAATTTGTTTTAATTTTTTAAGGATGCATTAAATTGATTAAAAGTGACAGTAAAGACATTTATAATGTTAGACAGGTTTTTATTTTAAATAAATGCTGTTTCAAATAAGTGTTTCACAGTTTACACAAAATTATTAAGCAGCACAACTGTTTTCAATATTGATAATAAGAAATGTTTCCTGAGGACCGAATCTATGGAGACAGATCAGCCTCAAAAATAACACATTTGCAAAACAAAATTCATAAATGCAAGTCTGACCCTAGGCACAGTTGATACAGAACACCAGCATAAAATGGATAAGAACAAAAATCAAACAGACAAATAGAACTCTAGATTAATTTGATTTGTATATTGATCAAATGAATTAATTACAAAACAAGTGCATATTTGTTCTTTGGAAGCTGCATGGGCTAAATTACTAAAAACACTGTTACGGCATTCCTGACATGGGTCAGACCCTTAGTCACCCCTCAGATGCCAAATACAGACAACACTTGTAACATGAAAACCAGAATAGGTGTTGCTTGCTAGCACATGATGGCACTGAGGAAGGGTTAATACCCGAAAACAAAAATGTGCTTTTTTTTTGTACATATTTTTGTGACCTCTGAGCAATAAATGTTATAAGCCTTTTTGGCTGAATTTGGACGAGTGCGGATCTCTTTCATCTTCATATAACCAGAATAGATGCACAAGATTTACGAAAACTGAAAAGGAGGTGATTGAAAATCTACCCCGTTCAGCTCTTACTCCATGTCATCACCCTCTTCTCTGTTTTCAGTTTGACCGGGAGCACTTCAGCGAGGTGTTTGTAGATCTGAAGTGGTTTGAGAGTAAGGTGGGGAACAAATACCTGAACGAAGCAGCCGGGCTGGCAGCCGAGGAGGCTGGTGTCAAAGACATGAAGAAGAGTAAGGTGAATATGAGCAGTATGCAGTAAGACAGATGGCACACGATTACATTACATTTAGTCATTTAGCAGACGCCTTTATCCAAAGCGACTTACAAATGAGGACAATAAAAGCAGTCAAAACTAACAAAAGAGCAACAATATACAGTGGGTACGGAAAGTATTCAGACCCCCTTAAATTTTTCACTCTTTGTTATATTGCAGCCATTTGCTAAAATCATTTAAGTTAATTTTTTTTCCTCATTAATGTACACACAGCACCCCATATTGACAGAAAAACACAGAATTGTTGACATTTTTGCAGATTTATTAAAAAAGAAAAACAGAAATATCACATGGTCCTAGTCTGAATACTTTCCGTACCCACTGTATGTGCAAATGACAAGTCTCGGTTAGCCTAACGCAGTACACGTAGCAAGGTGTATTTTTATATATATACAGTGCACAGCATAAATGAGTATAAGTAATGAATTACAACTTAAAATTAACGCAGAAATAAATTAACGCAGAAATTTCAACAATATTAAGCTGATGTAATAAATAACGTTTGCAACTTGAAAGGGTTAAAAAAAAATAAAAAATGTTATCCACACATTTAAGTTGTCTCTTGAATTTCTTTAGACTTCATGTCAACATACTCTACAAAGCATTAAAGGGTTAGTTCCCCCAAAAATGAAAATTCTGTCATTAATTACTCACCCTCATGTCGTTTCAACCCCGTAAGACCTTCGTTCATCTTTGGAACACAAATTAAGATATTTATTTATTTATTTAGTCATTTAGCAGACGCTTTTATCCAAAGCGACTTACAAATGAGGACAATAAAAGCAGTTCGGTCTGCACACGACCGCGGTAAACTAAGCTTTTTTTTAAATTCGTTTAACAAAACTCAAATTGAATTCAGCTGGACACACTTTCCTGTTTATCACAACAAATGGCCAAGCAAAGCGCATGACACTGACAAGGTACGCGATACAGTACGAGACCAAACGCGATTTCAGCACGTCTCCACACAGTAAACAAAACAAGCGTTTCCTAGCAACGATAACTGCGCTAAACACTGAGACAAGAAATAAATACACTTACAAGCTGCTGTTAACTTCTGCTGATTGACTGCTTCTCACAAAGAGTCTTTCTTTACACAGTTTTGCTGGCGCTTAATCACACTTTCCTGTTTATCACAACAAATGGCCAAGCAAAGCGCACGACACTGACAAGGTACGCCATACAGTACGAGACCAAACGCGATTTGTGCACACCCAAGCACACTGTATGAGGTGGTTTTTATTGCTCTCATATCAGAATCAAATTTTCTTATTCGCATTTAACATCATCACAAACAATGAGCAGCCTATCCTTGTTTCGGAGAGGGGGTGTTAGAAGTAACCATGTGCTGCCGCCATTGTTTCATGTGAGTCAGGTTCAGTTTTAGTTACCAGGTTCCTGTCTTCTAAATGAATCTGCTGCTGTTTCTGCTTTCACCTCTTTTGTCTCTTTATGAATCGGGCTTTGATGAATGAGCATTTTTGTCTTAGTTTGTGTCTGGCTGCATTGCGTAGTTCTCTAGCTGGTCTATAATAAATATTTAAAAGAAATAATACATTTTTTTAAAATGGTTTATTTACCTATGACTTGTCGTCGTTCAAAATCAGTATGGTGTATTTTTTTCTATGCAATTAACAAAAAAGAACTAGTGATGCATGAAATTTTTGGCAACTGAAAAAATAGGATCTTTGGTATCGGCTGTAAACATTGACTGAAACAGTGTCATTTAAAGGGATAGCTCACCCAAAAAAGAAAATTCGTTTGCTCACACTCATATCATTCCAAACCTATATGAATTTATTTCTTCTGCTGAGCACAAAAGAAGATACTTTGAAGAATTTGGGTAACCAAACAGTTGACAGTAGCCATTGACTTCCATTGATTTCCAAGTCAATGGCTACCGTCAGCTGTTTGGTGACCAACATTCTTTAAAATATGTTCTTTTGTGCTTAACAGATGAAACAAACTCATACAGGTTTGGAACAACATCAGGGTGAGTAAATGATAGAATTTTTGAATTTTTCAGTTCATACAACTAGGGCTGCACGATAAATCGCATGCGATATTTAATGCGCATCTTGTCAGAAAGCCGGTTCTGTAATCAGCGGTAAATCTCCATCACGTGCGTGCTTTCACATTGAGCAGCATTAACTACACAGAGCCGTTGTTCACTGATGAGCTGTGCAAAACCACGTTCATATTCGCGCGATTTTTTGCGCAGCTTGTCATATATTAAATTAAATTATTTAAATAACTGAAAAGATACTTTAAAAATGAAACTAAAACTGCCAGCAG
>NW_015666593.1:433347-455069 GCF_001515625.1 Sinocyclocheilus rhinocerous
ATATATATATATATATATACATAAAATATAGCACATTAGTTATATATATATATATAGTTTGTTTGTTTGTGATCACCAGGAACTCATTGTATGTAAAAGATCAATGTGAAAATCTTTCATTTTTTTAAATGTCATCAGTCTTTTTTTTTAAGTGACCCTTTATTTTTTCAGTCTGCGGACGACCCTTTGTGTCTCGACGCTCTTGATGGAGTCAGGGACTCTCACAGCACTCCAGGAAGAGGTACACAAATCCAAACCCCAAGTCCATTACTGTTAATCATTGTTCTAGACCTTGGCTAGCACTTTATTTTATAATCCTGTGCATGTTCTATGTACAACCCTGAACAAAGCCCTACACCTAATCTTATCAATGCCAAGTAATAAGTAACCTTATATTACGCAGTACTGTCTTGTGTAAGTACACCGTAAGTGCACATACTTTCAAATGAAGTACAACCAGACAATAACACATTTTAAAGCCTTCAGCTTCTAAATAAGGCTTAATATTGTCCACAATGCACTAGAAGGCACAGAGGAAGACGGTGAAGATGATGACATGTTTGAAACAGAGTTTCGACAATACAAGCGCACCTACTACATGACCAAGATGGGCGTTGAAGTCGTCTCTGAGTGAGTCTCCATTCATTTTAATTTTGGAAAGGATGGAAGCATGTTTCCTCTGTGTGTCTTAAAGTGAACAGTTCTGTGAAGATGAATTTTTTCTATTTCATCTTGCAGTGAGTTTTTGGCCAATCAGGCTAAATGTTACGTGGAGGGGATCCAGTGGATCTTGCATTACTACTACCATGGAGTTCAGTCTTGGAGCTGGTGAGCTGAGAGAGAGAGTGAAAAAATGTAGTGAATTGTGCTTATAAGTAGGGCTGCGTGATTTGGGAGATGGGTTTTTTTTCTGTTTAAAAATAGCAAAATCCAGGTTTGTTGTGCTTGTTTGTTGGTAATAATAATAATTACATCTAAATAAAATATGAAAATATTAATATTTCTTATTTTGTTTTTAGTAATTTTTATATTTCACTGTAAAATATATATTTTTTAGGAACAATATAATTTTATTTTAAATTACTACAGTAAAATTGCAATGCTAATATTTATGGCTGTCTTAATCTCTAGCTTATGTTATGACCTTAAAGCTTCTTCTTTTGTTGACAAGTGTTTCTCATTACAAGTATGGGAAGGTGATTGGCCCATTTTGCATTCCTAAATGCACATTAATATTAATACATGCTTTATTACGATTAATGATGCAGTCCTACTTAAAAGTATCAGGAACATGCATTAAGAAATTAAACTGGGTTGGTTTTGATGTAATGTTGGTTTCAAAGGACTTTGCTTTCCTCTCAAATCACTACAGGTATTATCCGTACCACTATGCCCCCTTCCTTTCTGATGTGAGAAACATCTCTAGTCTCACGTTGGCATTTGATCTGGGCAAACCCTTCATGCCGTTCCAGCAGCTCTTGGGTGTCCTGCCTTCAGCCAGCAAAGACCTTCTTCCACAGTGTTACCAGGTGACACACTCACTTCATGTCCCCGTCACGTCAATGTTCCTTAGAAACTCTCCCTCATTTATTGACTCTCTGTCCTTCACAGCATCTGATGACGTCACCGGGCTCACCCATCGTTGAGTATTACCCACAAGACTTCAAAACAGACCTGAATGGCAAACAGCAGGAGTGGGAAGCCGTGGTGCTCATCCCGTTTATCGACGAGGTGCTTTAAACATCTGCATTCACTGTGTTTTTCACCATAACAACTGTGATGGAAGTGCAGTTTCATGATATGATATGGGTTTGCATTCAGAAATGCTTGTTAGCTGCTATGGAGCCCTACACTCTTAAACTGACTCCACCAGAGAAGGCCAGGAACAGACATACCGAGTGTGCCGTCTACTGCTTTGATAAAGAGCTGGACGATGTCTACAACTCCCCCCTCCCCCAGCTCTTCCCCAACATCGTCCACTGCCACGTCAGGTATGTCCTACATGCCACAGTATATTTCACCCACTCACATGTTAACATGGTATCAAACCTGATGATGATAATAAATCATGTGCTCAGTTTAATATAGTTTAATATAGAACACTTTTCACTTTACACTTACAGATAAATGTAATTATTATTATTTCTGCTTATTCTTTGTTTTTATTGTTGTTAAAAATATTGTACCTTCATTTTAATATGGTGTCACATTTCTGTGTTTACCTTTACACTTGGCACTTTATAATTATCAGATAAATTCTAATTAATATTACTAATTATTTTTTATTTAATATTATTAATAAGAATATCTTACTAAAATGAAGGCAAGATATTATTATGGTGTTACAATTTTGTGTTTACCTTTACACTTGGCACTTAGGAATTCTAATTAATATTACTAATTCATTATTATTTTTATTATTATTACTATTATTAATAATAATAACAATATCTTAATCATTTCTTGCCTTCATTTTGATATGGTGTCACATTTCTGTATTTATCTTTACACTTGGCACTTTATAATTAACAGATACATTATTTTAATATTCATATTAAATATTTAATATGAATTGATCATATTAATGAATAATAATTCATTTATCTTGATATAGTGTCACAGTTTTGTATTTATATTTCTACTTTTTCACTTTACAATTAACAAACTCTTAATTATTATTTCTTTATAATTTTGTTGATATTTATAATGAATAATGTTTTCAGTTTAATATGTTGTCACTTTTGTATTTACGTGTATACTTTACACTTCACATCAGTACGCTCTGAACAGTGTCAGCGCTTGATGTATTTATTTGTTGTCTTTTGGAAATAACATCCACCGTGTTTATGTTTTTAGGCAAACACCGATCCCGATGGATGCCTGGCGTGTATCACTGGATCATGTAGTGCACAGGGCTGACAGAGGAGCTCTTTATTTCTGTGGCTTCCCCACCTTACAGCACATCCGTCATAAAGTAAACAAGCCTCAACCTGCCTGTCTGCAGATTATCGCTTATTATCCCATTAATGGGGATCAGTATCAGATCATACAGGGTTAATGCCGATTTTCCTTCTGTATTTATCACACAGTTTTATAAGAAGAAAACTGGAGTGATGGTGTTTCAACAAAGCAGCAGAGGGGAGAACATGTTACTGGAGATTTTAGCCAGCCAGGAGCTGGAACAGGTGAGCAGTTCGTCCCCTCACACTAAAGGCGCTTTACTTGTAGACTTGATTGTGTTACATCTTAATGACTTTTTCTACCTCAGACAATAAACTACATTTTGCAGGGTTTCTACAGGTCTTAAAAAGGCCTAAATCACTCACTTTATGCTTAAAACAAAAACAAACATGTGTCAGTGGGTTATGAAAACTTATTTTCTCTTTGATTTAAGTAGATTTTTCTGATCTCATTGTCAGATGTTGCTTTGTTTTGCTTCTCAAGTAAATATATCTTGATTTGAAAAATATTTAGACATTTGCACTGGAAAGCCTTTGTGGCTTTTTTGGGGTTTTTTTGCAGTGTGATCAGAAGGTAAAGTAAAGGTTATTTTCTATATTCTATTGTTTGGGTTTGGGACTACTTAAAAGGTCCTTTATAAAACCTGCTGAAACCTTCTTTTCAATGTATGATGTTTTATGGTAATGTAGTAATACGTGTGTCTCTGCATTGCAGGTGGAAGATGTCGCAGCGCTGGTTCTTGGAAAGTCTTTGTTTGTGAACTGGCCCCATTTGAAAATATTTAGACATTTGCACTGGAAAGCCTTTGTGGCTTTTTTGGTTTTTTTTTGCAGTGTGATCAGAAGGTAAAGTAAAGGTTATTTTCTATATTCTATTGTTTGGGTTTGGGACTACTTAAAAAGGTCCTTTATAAAACCTGCTGAAACCTTCTTTTCAATGTATGATGTTTTATGGTAATGTAGTAATACGTGTGTCTCTGCATTGCAGGTGGAAGATGTCGCAGCGCTGGTTCTTGGAAAGTCTTTGTTTGTGAACTGGCCCCATTTGATGGAAGCTCGAGTTGTAGCTGTTTCAGATGGAGAAATAAAGTTAGTTTGTTTGTTTTATTGATATTTCAAAATGATTTGCTGCCATATGGAGTTATGTAGCTCACTCAGACTCTCTCTTTTAGTCTGTTAATTGTGTCGCACTCCTTACTCTGCAGGTTTTCTTTAGACGAACCATCACAGGTGTTGTATCTGGGTGACACACCACCGCCTACTGAAGTCACCCATCTGACTGATAAAGAGCAGAAGGAGTGGGTCAAAGAAGTGCAAGGCCTCTCAGAGCAGTATGCTGCCCTTTTTATTCACATTATTTGTCATTTGTAATAATTGTATCAAGAAGACAAAACTGATTCAGTCTCTGATTGTCTGATGTATTGGACCCAAAAAAGCACTCGTCAAATCGTAAGCTGCAATATAATTATCTGACTGATACGTGACTTGCATGAGTGAGGTTTTTCAATGTGGCAGAGGTTTTTTTTCATTGTGATGTAATGAATGGTCGCTGTGGTCAGTTGCACAGTCTCTTCCTGTCAAAGTGGGTGCTTTTTGTTCGGAATAAGCTGCAAATTTGACCATACTTTATGCCTATAGGTTCTAGTATCTGTACAGTATAAACTAATTTTTCATCAATCCTTAATCTTAGCTATGCATGTTCAGAGAATAGAAAGCTTTGCATATTTTTAAAATAAAAAGTTGAGTATGTATGATAGTTTGTGTGTCCGTATGTAAAATATTACTTTATCTGCATTTCAGCTTCAGCAAGCGCAAAGGCATTGTGATCAATGAGACCGATGTTGTGGTATACGCCCAGCTGCTGACAGGCAGGAAGTATGTCATTGGTCAGAGCGGAAAGGTCCATTTGGAAAAGCAGTTTGCCAAACAGGTCCTGCCCTTTCCATACCAGACTATTGTGAAGGTAAGTAATCACACCAGCCCAAATGTAAACAGGAATTCTAACCAAGGTCCTGTTTCTTGGGAAAAATTTGAAGTTGTTCAGATGATTTAAGCATGTTGTTGTTGTTGTTTTTTCACTTCAGGATATCAAAGCTTTTGATTCATCGTTGGCACGCTTCAAGACACTGGAGGAGCTGTTTCCCCCAGGAACCGTTGTCTTTATGGTTGGAAACCCATATTACAGTGCAATGGGAGATGTATGTACTGGTTTTTGTGCTCTCCAGACCAGCTCCAATAGTTAAATGCCAGTTATGAAGAATTTTTTCTGTTTGCTTAGGTGCAAGATTCTAGTGATGTCATCAATGAGGGGCGGGTCAGAGTGGTCTTCTCTGTACCGTGTGAACCCCAGCTTGATGCCTTAATACAGAACCAGCATGTAAGTCTTGAGTCTGTCAAGAAGCCTGTGCCCAGTATACTTTGCACTATACAATGTTTGACTGGTTTGTTTTTTCTTCAGTTTTCTTGTTTTCACTGTTTTCAGATTTTACCAATAGTCTTGTTTTTGTTCAGAAATACTCTGTGAAGTACAGTCCCGGGTATGTGCTTGCCTCCCGCCTTGGTATCACCAGCTACCTCGTCTCACGGTTCTCCGGTAGCATCTTCATTGGAAGAGGATCCAAGAAAAAGTCAGTGGAATTCAAGTTTTGAATAAAACAATGCATGCTTTGTTTAGTTTATATATGATTTATTTCATACTATCAGTGTACTCTCTATACAGTGCCTTGTAAAAGTTTTTTTTTTTTTATATTGGATTTACTGTCATTATTTTTATTTAAACGCACTGTATTTCTTAATTCTGCAACAATGTTATGTATGGTCATCTAGGATTAGTTATCCATCTAAAATCATGATAAATTTCACAGGGATGCACAATATACCAGGATCAGAACAGTTATCGGCTGATATTAGAATTGTTTTTTTTTTCTTCTTTTTTTTTTATATACTGGTATCGGTCAATTTTGGATATTTCATTGTACAGCTCACGTCCCCTAGTTTTACATTTAGATTACTTTTGCCATCATCTTACCCCCACTTAAAGTTAATCTTTAAAAACACTAAGAATTTAATAAAGCGGTTAAATTCTTACTGTACATTATAATGTTTGATGCCTAAATTCACTTGCAGCATTTAAAATGATTTTAGTTTTTAATGTTTGATTTTTAATTCATTCAGACAATATAGTACTGCATTTTAATATAAATAATTTGTCATTATCGGTCATAACATTAAAAATAATTATCAGTATAGGCCATACTTTTAATATTGGTCCATCCACAGAATTTGGGTTTGATTGTTTAACAGTATAAATTTTTTTCATTAATGAACAATATTCTTTTTTTTTTTTGATTGGCTTTTGAATTAATGTTGCTCTGTTCAGTCCTCATGGAGAGCAGAAAGCCAATGCGGGCCTTAATCTCAAATTCAACAAGAAGAATGAGGAAGTTCCTGGCTACACCAAGAGAACGGAGAAAGAGTGGCTCTACTCGGCTGCTGTAGAGGAACTCTTAGCTGAATACTTAGAGAGGTGTGTATTTGTGTTGGAGGTCGTGTGCATGCTTGCGGTTGTACCTGTGGTTGTGCAGATATTTGAAAAACAGTTTTGTCCTTGTCTCTCAGATTTTCAGAGCTGTTTGACTTTGTAGCACGGAACAGTCACGATGACTTCTTTTATGAAGATGACATCTGGCCAGGAGAAGATGAGAATGGGTGTGTTTTGAATCTGTTTTAGACAAGCATTAGTACGTAGAATGCATATCCTTTTGTAATATTACTTTATTACCAATAATTAATCAGAAGGCAATACATTTTCAGCATGCCAGACTTTATAATAGTGACCGTTTATCATTGTGATGCTTTAAATAGCGCTGAAAAGGTCCAGGAGATCCAGGGCTGGCTGAAAAACCATCCAGTCAGTTCCTGCTCCCGAGCTTCATGTGATCTGCAGATCCTGGACACTGGCATTGTGGAGAAGATTGAAGAAGAGCTGGAGAAAACGAAGGTGATGATCACATCCAAACCTCAACAATCCCAGCAGTTGTTCCTGTCTTTCTGTTGATGATGTGTTGATCTCTCTGGGTCACAGGCAAAGAAGATGAACAAGAAAGTACGGGTCACTGTGAAGCCCCACTTGCTTTTTAGGGTATGTGTTTGTCAGTGTTTATATATTATATGTGTTTGTGTTATTTATATACATATAGACAGAGAGAGAGAACATTTGCAATATGTGTGTGTGTCTACAGCCTTTGGAGCAGCAGCACGGTGTTGTTCCAGATCCTGACGCAGAGTATCATCTGTTTGACCGTGTGGTCAATGTGCGAGAAAGCTTCTCTGTTCCACTCGGCCTTCGAGGAACCATCATTGGTATCAAAGGAGGTAAAAGTGTAAACCCAACGCTAGGGATGTAACGATTACCGGTTTGACGATAAATCATGATAAAAATTCCCCACGGTTAGTATTACCGTTTCATATTTTAATGATCATTATAACTGTATTCGATTACCGTGATTTGAACAACTGATGATAAATAAATACTGTAGCATAAAGCACAGTTTTAAGTAACAGTCTCATGTGCGCACAGCACGCAGAATAGTTTTGTTTTGTGTGAAAAGACCGCAGAAAAGCTGGGAGGTTTTAAAAGAGTGCTAAGGGCATAGGCGCCGATCCCTGAGCACCCACGGAAAAACACGAGATAGTCTCCGTTCATTTTAACCAATGAGAAATGGATTGCAGCTTTTACGGCTTCATTCTCGTTTTCATAGTTAATTTGAAGCTGTTTTGGGGTTATTTTAATGGCAAATGTCAAGAGTGCATTATTGTAATACGAGAGGGTGCCAGCACGAATCTCTCGGCTTGTAGCGGGCTTGCTCTCCCATAATATATAGTGATCATGGCTCTGCACTGATCAGATATTGCGTATAGATATTACCTCAAACTTTGTCCTGTTTACACGCAAATAAGTGCTTATTATAAACAGGTATTTATTTAATCATAGAAAGAATGTGTGTATTATTTGGTAACTAATGTATTTGCAGTCCGTGTGTTTCACTTCGCAATTGGGCAGCCACCGGCAGAAACATAAATCGGGAATTATACAAATGAATACATGAATTAATTAATTATATGAAGTATCAATTACATGAATTGAATGAATCAATTATTATTTTGACTTAACCCTTTTCTTTATTTAAAGACTGAAATGTGAGGTTTACCTTTTTATGAAACTTTTTCAAAGCTTTATTTGAACATTTACATTAGATATTTGAACATGCTATTAGTTAAACATTGGTAATGTTATTGTTTTAATGATTATGCAAACAAAAATCATTTTACTTGTTGTTTGTTGATTTTAAATATAAAACTTGAAGTGATTTATGTACTTTTTGAAAATTTCCAGCACATTTGAACAATACCGTGATAATACGGATAACCGTGATAATTTTGGTCACTATAATCGCGATAAGAAATTTTCATAACGTTACATCCCTACCCAACGCAAACACTCTGGCATCCTTCTGCATCTCGTTTTGTCCTTCATTCTTTGTCTTTCCTGTTCCATCAGCTGAACGTGAGGCTGAAGTTCTGTATGAAGTGCTGTTTGATGAGGAGTTTGCTGGAGGACTCACTGTCAGGTGCAGAAGTTCTTTCTCTCAATGGATGATGCAAAATTTAGAAATAATATTTGTATTCAGCATGGACACATTAAATTGTTAGAAAAGTAACAGTAAAGACATTTATTATGTTACAAAAGATAACTATTGTAAAAAAATGCTGTTCTTTTGAACTTGTTCATCAAAGAATCCTGAAAAAATTTATCATGGTTTCCATAAAATTAAGCAGCACAACTGTTTTCAACATTTATAATAATAATAATAATAGTTTCTTCAGCACCAAATCAGTATATTAGAATAATTTCTGAAGGATCATGTGACATCAAGACTGGAGTAATGACTGCTCGCATATGCGAGTGATTTACTCGCAATGTAGAGGGTTGAAACTGTAGTGTATGTGAGTTTCAGACAGTGTTCTAAATGCATCTGTTCTGTGTGCAGGTGCTCTCCTGGGCGTGGCTATCGACTGCCCCCCAGTGCCTTAATCAACCTGAGCCACGGCAGCAGAAAGGAGCATGGCGCTCACAAACTCACTGCCATCGTCAAACCCCAGCCCTCATCCTCATCCCATTTCACACACAAGAGCCAGCTGGGAGGCCTGAACCACTCGCCATGCTCACCGTTTATACCTACGCAGGTAATGGACACACATTCATCCCTCATAACCAGGCCCCCAGCGACTCTACTGATACCCCACTAGCAAATAGGTCATAAAATATCCTACTTTACACTCCTTGTGCTAGAGTCCAATATCTCTGAAGCAGTGATTTTGGACTTTAGCACAGGACTGTGATGACTTGACTCGTCTAGGACTCTGTACTTTTCAGTGGATTCATATGAATAGATTTTTAATGACGTAAGGCTTGATTTACTTTAGATTGATGTCACATTTTGGTGTCTGCATCAAATAAATTTTACAAAAATGATTTTATATTCATTGAAAGCAAATTAAATGCAAGTAAAGTGTCTACTTTTAATATTTAATAACTTTTCATTTTAGACATTATTCGTTTTAGACATTGTTATATATATATATATATATATATATATATATATATATATATATGTGTCTCTCAATATCAGTGTATTTTGTCTGGCAGAATTGCTTCAAGAAAAATAAAAAAATTTTAAAGTGAAAAAAATACTTATATTCTAGATATATATTGTTTTTACTTGGAAAAAAGACATGTTCATGCAGTACTGAAATAAATGAACTTTTCCATGACATTCTAATTTATTGAGATGCACCTGTATATATATATATATATATATATATATATGAATATGATTACTGGAATAAATTGAGTATTATTTATAGGATATGTGAATATGATACAGAGCTGAATGTATTATTTTAATGTATTATTTTGTGTTATTAATTTCTTTGTGTAAAATCTTCTTAATTGTAAAAAATTAAGAGTGCACCTTTAAATCCATAACGTAAAAATTCTGCAGTTTTTTTTCTTTGTGAAACTTTTAAGTTTTTTTGCTATTATTCATTTATTTATTAGATTTTGTCTTTTTTGTAGAAACAGGAAAACAGATTTGAACAGATATAGAAACAGATTTGCATGAGCACAACAACTCAAAAGTTACTACTTGTGTGCTAAGTCTGTTAGGTCCTAATATTAAGGTGTAATTAAGTAGAAATATGTGAAGTGCCAACAGTTTCCTGTTCAATAATGCAAAGGGAAGTATGTTGTTCCATGTGAAGATAGTCTGATACTGTTGAATTTCCTGTTGACAGCAGCAGAACGGCCGACAGAGTTTTAATCTCAGGGCTGACACTCAGGGCAACAGAAACTCGTCTCACAAAGCCCTCAACCAGAAAAACCAACACAAGGTATGAATTGTGTGAGGTTAATAGGCCTTACTGCTCTGGGGATTGTCCATGATCCATTAGAACACTTTTCTTTGTGTTTCTCTAGGGCTCTAGTAATGAGAAAGAGTTCAGTAATGTATGGCAGTCTCTTCAGAGTTCAGGAATGCCCCAGAAACCACCGGCTCACTGGCAAAATAAGGCGAGTACTCTCTCTTACTCTGTGCTTGTGATCAGTGTTATTGTCATTAACTAAAAATAAAAATACTAAAAATAAAAACGTTTTTGTCATCAAAAATAAAATAGACGTAGAAAGAAATTGAGGTTATTTTATTTCAGTTAGGTGCAAAAGGAAAATTTTTGTTTGAAGTTTAAGTACTAAAATGAGTAAAATTGAAAACAAAAAAACAAGACTAACAGAAGACTAAACAACAAAATTACTAAAACTTAACTCAAATGAAAATGTAAAAATAAAAACTACGGTATTGTCCCGAATATAAGACGATGTTTTTTTCTTGGAAATACATCTGAAAAAACGCGGTCGTCTTATATTCAGGGTCTAGACTTTGGCATGTCAATAATACACCCACAACAATAGGTGGCGCCAAATACGTGTGAGGTTAATAGGCCTTACTGCTCTGGGGATTGTCCATGATCCATTAGAACACTTTTCTTTGTGTTTCTCTAGGGCTCTAGTAATGAGAAAGAGTTCAGTAATGTATGGCAGTCTCTTCAGAGTTCAGGAATGCCCCAGAAACCACCGGCTCACTGGCAAAATAAGGCGAGTACTCTCTCTTACTCTGTGCTTGTGATCAGTGTTATTGTCATTAACTAAAAATAAAAATACTAAAAATAAAAACGTTTTTGTCATCAAAAATAAAATAGACGTAGAAAGAAATTGAGGTTATTTTATTTCAGTTAGGTGCAAAAGGAAAATTTTTGTTTGAAGTTTAAGTACTAAAATGAGTAAAATTGAAAACAAAAAAACAAGACTAACAGAAGACTAAACAACAAAATTACTAAAACTTAACTCAAATGAAAATGTAAAAATAAAAACTACGGTATTGTCCCGAATATAAGACGATGTTTTTTTCTTGGAAATACATCTGAAAAAACGCGGTCGTCTTATATTCAGGGTCTAGACTTTGGCATGTCAATAATACACCCACAACAATAGGTGGCGCCAAATACGCATAAAATACGTGTGCCATGAAATACGTAATGTAATGCGGGGGGGGGGTCGTCTTATAATCAGGGTCGTCTTATATTCGGGCCAATACGGTAATTCAAAATATTAATAAATACTAAGAGAGTACAGTAATGATGCTAAAATATCACTGGTTGTTATATGTAATACCGTATTGTCCCGAATATAAGACAATGTTTTTTTCTTGGAAATACATCTGAAAAAACGTTAAGACTGGTTTTGTGGTCCAGGGTCACATATGATGTTTACCTGGTGTTGTTTTTGACAGGCTGGGAGAAGCAGTGGACCGATGCCACATCAGCACCAGCTAGAGGGACAAAGTAAACAAAGCAAAGGCAACGACCCATCCAGCAAACTTGTATGTTTTCATATTTCATACACCACCGCACTGTATAATTCAGCTGTCAAGCCCCAGCATTTTATCACTGTCATTAGTTATACAATAAAATGACCTTTTACATTTTACATTTATACAGTAGCTTATATTCTAATATCAGGTTTTCTTTATTAGCTTTCTCTTTTATGTTATACTAAATGCTTAAAGGGGTCCTATTATGCTCTTTTACAAAGTCTTGATTTTGTTTTGGGGGTGTACTAGAACAAGCTCATACTAGGTTGTTTGAAAAACACATTATTTTTCACATATTTTACATTATTACAACACCTCTCTCCCCAGTCTGGCATGAACGGCTCGAATAGTTCCTGTATCAAATGAAGGCCCGCCTTCTGAAATACGAAATGGACTAGTGTGTGTTGTGATTGGCACGACTCGGCGCCTGGTCGGGAAATGTCATGCCCCTTACCATAGCCTCCTGCGAGCTTCAGTGTAAATATTGCGTCAAAATCAAATCAATTTGAGCGCGATTTAAGCCCGGATGATTGTAACCACTCTAAGTTCGTCTGCCTTGGGAAAGCTAGCGTGTCTCCGACATAGTGATAACACTCGTTGCCTTCTCTAGTGCAGCTCAACCAGGTCTCGTCCCATTCGTCGATCTTTGTGATATCACAAATCCCGGAAAGTATGCGTTGTAGTCCAAACGAGTCGTTCGTTGTAGTTTTTGAAAAGTGATTTCTGTTAAATAAAATACCTCCTTTTGAGGTGGACTTTGAACTTTGTAATTTTGCAGATCTTTTTTATGCTCAAACAGCAACATTACAGACTAACTAAAGTTGAAAAAGTGAAAAAGCATAATAGGACCCCTTTAATAAGTGTTTATTCATTTTGCAGGCCTCAGGTGGCAATATTAGACTTCTGAAGAGGAATGAGGATGTGAATATGGCTTTCGTACAAGGGCCTTCAAATAAGGTTTGTGGTTTGTGTGTGGAATGTTAAAGGGATGGTTTACCCAAAAATGAAAATTGTCCTAATTTACTGTTCCTTATGTCATTCCAAAACTGCATGACTTTCTTTCTTTCTTCTGTGGAACACAAAATAAGATGATTTGAAAAATGTCTGAGGGTTTTTTCATTCCAACGTTCTTCAAAATATCTACTTTTGTGGTCTGCAGAACAAAGTCATATAGGTTTGGAATGACATTGCGGGTGAAGAAATTAAAATTCTTAAAATTCTGTCATAATTTCTCACCCTCAAGTTTCCAAACCTGTATGATTTACTTACTTTGCAGAACACAAAAGGCAGATTTAACAGATAAAAGAAACTCATACATGTTTGGAACAACTTAAAGGGATAGTTCACCTTCAGTTGCTGGTCCCCATTGACTTGCATAGTGTTTTTTTCCCCATATTATGGAAGTCAATGGTGACCAACAACTGAAGGTAAACTATCCCTTTAAGGGTGAGGAAATTCTGGCAGATTTTTCATTTTTGGGTGATCTATACCTTTAAGGACCTTGTATATTTGCTTGAAAACATCTTGTATAGCAACCAGTATTTTGGAAAGATAAAATATAAAAGCTAAAAATAAACCTGAACAAACAGCCGCCAGGACAACCATTATCCGTTCTTGGCTTCCTATTCAACTCGTATCTAAATAAAACCAACTGCGTGACTATGCGGATCACTGCAAGTCAGAAGGTAGATTGATATGCTGGTGCCAATTTACAATAAATAAACATCTAAAATAAATATTCCACTTTTCACTATTGCTCATGAGTCATGTGCAATGATTTCTGAATATAAATCATTACCTAAAAATAATAATTGCCAGATTTTTCTATAATTAGTATAATATTGTTTTTATTTACAGTATTTATTGATTTGTTTACAGGCATCTTCAGAATTTGAGGAGCTTATAGCCAATCTGAAGATCTCAAAGGATTCTGAGCATGTCCAGAATCATCCACCTACAGAGCCCAAGAACCAATCAGGAGAGCCTCTTTCCCCACAGTCCTTTGCCATGGTGTGTAATCCATGGTTCCCGAATCCACAGCACAAAAGAGTGAAAAAGTATGGTTATTTAAATGTCTTTTGAATGTTTCAAGTATTTTTTTTTTTTGTCTTTGAGCAGAAGGGAACTCTGGTATTGAAAGAAATGTTGAAGATTGACTCTGGACCAAGTGCCGCTGATTGCACTGGTGGCCAGGATTCAGCAAACCCCAGTGTTCAACAGCAGAGCAAGAGACGCTCCAGCAAAAAACTAGGTACTGCAATGTGTCAAATCAGAACCAGAATCAGTCTAGTCAGATTTCAGGCTGTGGAACTTTACTTTGTTGGCTAGATGATTAATTCTCAAATCTGAGATGTGCCCAGTGAATAATTATAGGTGTTCTCTGTCTCTCAGCTGCTCGGATAAATACTCCTCAGACTGATGTGCCAGCAGCGGCTCCTCCTCCTCTGGCTGGCCAGCCACCCCTCCTGCTCAGCATGGCTACTGAACTCGGGCGAGTATGCATGGGGCTTGGGATGGGACCTCCAGAATTTGCCTTCCTCTACAACAGACAGGTTGGTCCATCTCACAAACCCCAACCACATCTGTGTAATCTGGAATATTGTGGTTTTTAGTAGACAGTACATGCACAGGAGCTCATTAAAATGCCCACAACTGAATGTCAACAAATGAGATTAAACTAAAATATAGTTATTTAGTAATATGCAATGTAAATAATTTGTAAAGTGTGCTGCCTACAGATAGCATAAGAAAGAAAAGAACATCCATAATCCATCCAAAAAATAGATATGCAAAAAAAGCAAGCCAATCATAAATCAATTCTATTTTTAATTTGATTTGGTTAGATCTTTACAACAACTCTATCCAGAAAGTTGGAGGAAGAATAATAAAATGCTCAATAGCCAAGCCATATATTGTCATAATTGACATAAAACAATGGGTTTGATTCACTAATAATTGTGTGGATTATTCGTATCCAGTGTTGGGGGTAACGCATTACAAGTAACGCGAGTTAAGTAATCAGATTACTTTTTTCAAGTAACTAGTAAAGTAACGCATTACTTTTTAATTTACAAGAGAATATCTGAGTTACTTTTTCAAATAAGTAACGCAAGTTACTTTTTTTTTCCAATTTATTGATTGACAGCTCTCCTGTCCCCACATTGAGAGAAATCATAAGATATTACTGTAGTTCTAAAATAAATATGAATATGCATTAATTCATCTCACTCACAAAAAAAAAAAAAACCGATTCAGTATTCCTCAAAATGAATAAAAATAATGCAACTCCAAATATGACGCAAACCTGCAATAATTAAATGTTAAGTAATGCATTACTTTTAAAAGTAACTTTCCCCAACACTGTTCGTATCTATACGCAAACATCTGACAAAAAATTCTGTCTAAATGCCTGTTCACACCTAGACCAGTGTTTGGTGTAAAAATTTGATGCAATAAACATTTTAATTTGAATGAACAGCAGTTAATGCGTCTGTTTAGAATGACACATACATTTGCATGCTGCTAGTGTGTCAGTTCCTACATTTATATATATTTTTTAATTTAGAATACATTTTTGGACATAAGTTATTGATGAATATTGGAAGTTCATTCACAGATTTCAAGCACACATTTGTATGTAGTTCAGTGAATGAGACCTAATGTTATCCGCCTCCTCTTTCCATCTTGTTTTCTCTTTTTCTGACAGAGTCTGACAGTGTGTCAGGTGAAGTTGTCTAATGGCCTGCTGGTTCACGGTCCTCAGTGTCAGTCTGAAACTGAAGCTAAAGAGAAAACTGCTCTCTTTGCCCTTCAACGATTGGTAACTCCAGTGCAGATATGATCAATTTGTGTTAAAAAAAAGTCAATATATGATAGTACTACATGACTTTTCTCATGATATCATGAATTATGTGTTTTAATGGAAAATAGTAGAGTCTGCAATTATTTTAGTATGTGTTAAGTCCTTGTTCACTGCCAAATGAAATCATCTTGTCTTTTGCAGAACTCACTGGGTTCATTGCCACTCCCTCCTCCCATATTCCCTGGAGTCCAGCAGATGAGGCCATTTGCGCCTCATCCCTCCATGTTTGGTCAGCCAGCAGGTCTGAGTCATATTGTCTGTTTTCTGTTAAAGGGGTCATATTACGTTGCTAAAAAGAACATTTTGTTGTGTATTTGGTGTAATGCAATGTGTTTATGCGGTTTAAGGTAAAAAAAAAACACGAGCCGTTTTAGGAGAGCGTGGACGAGTCTTAACTTTTATAAAGAATATCTCTTTGGGTTTGAGACTTTAGTCTTTGCAACTTTAGGGATCTTATCTATGCACGAACAACTTGTAACACTCCAAAGAGAAAGGAACATTTTAAATTGCATCATATGACCCCTTTAAATCCTGTTCTTCTAATTCAGTTGTTCTTTACTTTTACACTAGATCTGATGTTTTATTTACACAGGTTGTCTTCTGATGCCCCCACAAGGCTATGGACCTCTTCATTGGGGGATGCAGTTTCCCCACCAGGGCCAGCCGTTCTATGGAGGAACTTTCCCTGGAGCACAGGCCCCTGTGCCATCAGCAGCCAGCGGATCCCACAATCAGTTTGTTCCCCTACAGGTGAAACCTCCTAATAATATTGTCAAAAATATAGATTTTAAAAAAAAATACATATCGATTCTGAATATTTGTTTCAGTACTCTTTTTCCATACACTTGTACTAGCTGCACATTTCCGACATCAAGTTGATACACACACCGTAGTGTCTGTTTTTATTAAATAAGAATATAGTCCATTACTCTGTGTGTTTTAGAACAAATCGTGACACTGTGATCATTTACACACGTGCAGCTCATGATCCAGTGTTTTCAGCATCTCAAAGCGGTTCAGTATATTTCCAGATAAATAGATTTTGAGCCACAAATAAATGTGAAGAGATTTTAAAATATTCAACAAATTCACAAATATTAAACAAAATCAGCAAAATCATGTGGTGCAACTGGAAAGAAAAAAACATGAAAAACGGGTAGTTATATGACCCTCATGACTAGGGTTGGGTAATGAGAACCGGTTCCAAATTTCCAAGAACCGGGTATTCGATAAGACATGTGCATTCTGATTCCTGCGTTCGCATTCTATTGTTTCAGTACTCTTTTTCCATACACTTGTACTAGCTGCACATTTCCGACATCAAGTTGATACACACACAGTAGTGTCTGTTTTTATTAAATAAGAATATAGTCCATTACTCTGCGTGTTTTAGAACAAATCGTGACACTGTGATAATTTACACACGTGCAGCTCATGATCCAGTGTTTTCAGCATCTCAAAGCGGTTCAGTATATTTCCAGATAAATAGATTTTGAGCCACAAATAAATGTGAAGAGATTTTAAAATATTCAACAAATGACCAGTCAAGATTAGTTCAGGTTGTAAAAAGTCATGTGGTGGAACTCCCCAGAAACTTTTATGATATTTATGAATTTGCCTTAAACTGTACTTAAAAACTTTTTAGAAAATAATAAATATAAACACCGATTTATTAAGGTTGTTATTATTATGAAAATATGTTGTTAAATATGAACTTTGCTTGAAATTGCTATAAAACTCATTCAAAATACAAAGAGTATCACAGACACACTTAATTTGTCATTGACCCCTTTATCCTGATATATCACTGTAGCTATAACATGCCATTGTGTCTTTAGGTGACCAAGAAGAGAGTTTCAGGCAGAACCAAGAACCAAGAGGCAAAGCAAGTGTCTGGCCAGACCCCAAGCGGTGGACTGGCTGCTTCTGCCTCAATGCCTGCATCAGCCCCCAAGACCCCCCCACCCATCAGCACCCATGAGCCTGCAGATAAGCCCACGCCCACCACACCCAAGACGCCCAGGCCGAACGCCAATCCTCACACGCCTGGCTCGGCCTCCAAGCGGAAACACCGGAAACTGGCAGTCAATTTCGAGGCTGCTAAAGTGACGGACTGAAATCATTTTCCTGCACTGTCCATCTCTCAACAAAACCTGACATTTCATAGCATGAAACAAGATGCAGTTGTCCGTCTTCATGATTCGATCACGCTTGGTGAGACAATGTATTTGTCACTGGCATCGAATTAGTTTTGTATTTGTTTTAGTTGGCATGTTTTAAGTGGAGGTAGTGGTGGGAAACATTTTTATTGATATTGATTACTGCACCGAAATGATCACGGAATCATGAAATGGGTTTTACATTTACCTCAGCGTTTTCCTTTCTTTTTCTTTTCCTTTTTTTGTCCCAAATCAGGTCCTTAAGCTTTTATCATGTTCACTGGTTATTTTGTGATGCTGGATTTTAATATTCAAAGTGCAATAATTCGTTTTGTAGACAGGAAGTAATACAATGTGGCACAAGCTGCTGCAATACAACATCTGTACTCGCATTCCATTTTTTTTCTCTATTGCACAGTGTTGCAGTCCAGCACGGAAGGATAGAGATAATGCTATCGCACGGTGTTACTCAGAAAGCAGTAAAGCTGTCGGACTGAACCCTTGGATCTAGTTTCAGAGGTTCAAATTAAGACCAGTTCTGTGCTCAACGATTTGTTGGAAACATTCTATCATTATGTTTGATTATGTTCACCAAACCAGGAAGCACACTGATTTAAGCAAATGTAATCTATGTGGATTATTGAATGTCTGTGTGTTTGTGTGTCTATATAAGACTAAACATGGTCGGGCAGGGGATACAAACTTCAACGCGATAATAAGATGCCTTTCTAATATGATGTTGCTCGAATTGTGAACATTTCGAATTGGTTTTATTTTTGTATTAGCCTACCTTTATTTCTAGGGGAGATGTTTGAGTTCTGTGGTTTTAAAATGAATTTTGTGCATTTAGATCTATGGATTTTATATGCACCATTTTACAAATGGATAAATAAGAATTGTTAATATTTCTATGCTGGCACCCTTTTTGTTTTCATCTTCTCTGCGTATTTGTATCCTACCAGATCTCTTTTGTCCAAGTTTTAAAAGATCGCAAGTAAACCCTTTTATTTTTAATGACATTTGAGTTGTTTATTTAATGACTTGAAACCAGAATGACAAAAAAATTAGTGCACCTCCTAACAGGATGGTGTGCTATAAATGGACATTTTGTTATCATAATAAACATTTTGCTATCATAATGCCTATGGTCTTGTGATCATTATTATGGCTTCTCAGTAGTGTGTTGATGATGCTGACATGATTTTGAACTCTCTTTTGAAACTCTTTTGAAATCGTTTTATTTCCTTAAAAATCCAACACAAGCAAAAATAATATGGTCTCTAATGGCCTGGCTTATAAAACTGTTCAGTTGTGACCTCAATTTAAAGGCCAACCCAGAAAATCTATGTTAACAAGTTGCTATTAGAAATGCAATGATTGTCTGAGCAGCTTATTAGCAAAAACACTGCAGCTTCTAAGTTCATGTTTGAAGCATGGTTGTTACTCATGTTTCAACATGTAAAAGTCTTTTCCAGTAATGTTAATCATAGACTTTAATTTGCTCATAAATCAAAAGACAAACATTCTAAAATTCCAGAGGGAGCACATGGCTCATAAATGCCAATAATTAAATAATTCTATTAAGAACAGAGTAATATACAAATGTTTGCACAAAAGTGCCAGAGTGTACATAAGAACCATTCAAAATTCATAAAATATATTACACGTCTTTACTTTTTATTGACAATTTTCTCCGAGCAGGTGCTGTAGTCCCTTATGATTTATTCTTGTGTATTGGATCCAGTTTATATGGACCCTGTTCACAGACTGTGATGACCGTTCCCACAGTTATTTATTTCATAAATCTAAAGTGTTTTTTGTTTTTTTTTACTGTATACCACGTATAATATGTATATAACGTATATAAAATTTGGCAAATTTCTCTCTTCTGACCGCCATAATCAATCTCTCTTTTGTAAAGTCTTACAAATGCTGTCATGGATTTTTTTTTTTTTTGCTGCTAGAACAAATGGGGACGCAAACTTGATATTTGTTGTAGTTTCCTTTCACCTTATTCTTCAACGCGGAAGTAAGCCATTTTCTGTGAATGTGTGAGACTTCCGGTTCATTAGCCGCTGTAGGGTATAACGAGAAGAATAACAAAGTGCAGTAAAAGACAAAACTGTTTGCACTACATTTACATTTAGTCATTTAGCAGACGCTTTTATCCAAAGCGACTTACAAATGAGGACAATGGAAGCTATAACAAGTTAGTTTAATGCAGTACACGTAGCAATGTTTTTTTTTTATTATAATAAATAGAAAAAGAATAGAGCAAGCTAGTGTTAGAGGTTGCAATATCAAGCAGCAAAACGAGTTGTTTTGTACAGATAAAAATAGCTGGAAGCTGATGAGAGCGGAAGCCAGACCCATAACATTTACAAATGGCTGCGCCCGCTATTACAGGAAAAATAAGGTGGATAGAAGTTCCTCCAAATATGAATATTTCCTCTTGTAAGAACCCTGGAATGTGAAAAGGGTCCTTTTCCGAATAGCTCCATTATTTAGCAGCGCGTGCACATGACGTCAGCAGGCTGAAATTGCTGCTCTGTCTCTTTAAGAAGTCTCCACACCTATCGACTGATGTGTGACGTGCTGAATTGTACTGTTGTACTTAATCGACCGCCTATATTTTGTTGGCTGTACTGAGATTGACCCGTCCACTTCAAGTTTTCGGTAACTTTTATCTCTCACTGTAGAAAACAAGCGACTGTTTTTTGGCTTAAATCGCAACTGTAAACGTTAGATGTTTCGTTTGCCGATTTTAAATAGGGCGCGAGATCACATGCGCGAGTTTGGAAAAGTTTGGGGCACACGTACGTATGTTTAAGATTATTATTTGTCCATTCAAAACACACCTTCAGAACAACGATGTGAACACATTGAATTGGCCTTCTTAACGGATTAAAAATCTGCCAGTGGTCTGGCATTCAAGCCTATGGAGGAATGAAACTCAAAGGTCTACGGAGCAAAGTTGAAAACGGGATCATTTGACTCAAGTTTGGATCCTTCCTCATGCTCACAGCCATGGTGACTAAAGTATCCTTGCGGCTTTCTGAATGAACACATTGTGCAATGGGGACTCAGAGAAACGGGTTCAGCAAACGAGAGACTTTCATTCTCTCTGTTGATGTGGGAACAACCTCCATCAGGTGCCATGTGTACGATAAGAGCGCCAGTATCAGGGGGTCCTGCTCCGCGAAGGTAAATGACCGCAGGCTGACTGTTGGACTGATTTGACAGGATTGTGCCAGTGCCTGACACGTGTGAGAAATCTGATAGCAGCTTCCTTGTTACAGGTGTCCCTACTTTATCCTCAGCCTGGATGGGTAGAGATTGACCCTGAGGATCTGTGGAAAGGGTTTGTGACTGTAGTCAAAGGAGCAGTTCAAGGTCAGACATCTTTTTTAAGCATACAACGCCCCCCAAATCTTTTTGGACACTTAAATTACTTAAAAAAAAAAAAAAGTCATTGCATCAGATGTCAAAACATCAAACCTAGTGGCTATGAGGTTCCATTTGTGTCAAAAATTAGTCGACTGCTTTGTGCTTTGTACTATACATTTGTTTTTGTCTACAGTCATTGCCTACTTGTTCAGGTAAATCAGTATATGTAGGCGTGTATGTTGTCTGTTGATGTCGTCTTAATCTGTCGTCCTGCTTGCTTTTTCTCTGTCGTTTAATTACTGTCGTCCTTATTGTAATTTTGTTCTGTCGTCTTGTTCTGTCGTCCTGTTCTGTCGTCCTAACTGTCATC
>NW_015666593.1:455392-481407 GCF_001515625.1 Sinocyclocheilus rhinocerous
GACAGTTAGGACGACAGAATAAGATGACAGTTAGGACGACAGAACAGGACGACAGTTTGGACGACAGTAAGGACGACAGTTAGGACGACACAACAAGATGACAGAACAAAACGACAATAAGGACGACAGTAATTAAATGACAGAGAAAAAGCAGGCAGGACGACAGATTAAGACGACGTCAACAGACAACATACACGCCTACATATACTGATTTACCTGAACAAGTAGGCAATGACTGTAGACAAAGACAAATGTATAGTACAAAGCACAAAGCAGTCGACTAATTTTTGACACAAATGGAACCTCATAAGTGGCATGCTTGCAGTCAAATTGTTAAACAAATATTGCAAATTAAATAGCAAGCTGCAATCAATCTTTCTGTGTTTTGTGGGGATAAATTGTATTGTAATTACATCTATTAAATCCGAGTATTTTCACTGGTGTTGCAAGATTAATCAAGCCCATACTTCTGCATGTGCATTTTTAACTGGTTTATTATATAAAATATTATTAATTATACATTAATTAATGTTAATGTAACAGCAATTTTATTACTATAATTATTTTCTTGTTGAGTAAACAGTAAGTGAAACTAATTAACAGCAGATTACGCATTATTAAAGTTAGTATTATTGCACATTATCATATGCTAATGTGTAATATGGACACGGTACAATTTTACAGTCCAAACGTCCAGTATACTGGACATCAAAAGGCACACAAAAATTGTTATACGAAAATAAAAATATAATAGCATTTTAAAAAAGCATTTAATATTATAGCATTACTTTCACTTGCTGCCTTTTATGAATGTAATTTTATATTAACCAACCAACTAACAAACAAACACACAAACAAATAAGGCAGTATGGAAAGAGAATCTAAAACATGAATCCAGCATACTGGATGTTTGATAAGAGAAGGTGTTAATGTACTTTTCAGGGCTACTGTAAATCATTTTGATGTGCTGTCTGATATATTAGTGGTTCTCATCCAAGGGTTTGAGGCCCACTAGAGGTGCTTAGCAAACATCCAGGAGGGCCTCAATAATTCTTAAAATTATTTACATTTAGTTATATGAACATTATCTTAATTGAAATGCAATTAAAGATATATAAAGATGTGAAAACTCATTACACTGACAATCTTTTTAGACATCAGTTATATTTACTGCAACAGAGGTGCCAGGTGTGCATATCAGTTTAGATAGAAGGGCCTCTAAATATTGTCTCGGACAAAGGGAGGCCTTGGAGTCAAAAAGGTTGAGAACCCCTGTGATGAATGTAGGTCCATGAGTTTAAAGGTCTGATGAAGGTTATAATAGTGACAAGACTCCTCTCCTCTTCTCTCTCTTTGGTTTAGATGCAGGCTTACAGATGTGCCAAATGGAAAGTCTTGGCATCTCAACCCAGAGGGCAACGTTCATGACGTGGGACAGGTTCGTAAACATTACATCCTGTGATTGTTCGGCAGAAAACTTCGTGAACTGACTGAGGCGGCATATATTCTTTTGTTATCATCCCCAGAAACACGGGAAAACCGTTTCATAATTTCATCACCTGGCAGGACTTGAGGGCAGCCGAGTTGGTGAGATCGTGGAACGGGTCCTGCACTATGAAGGTGAGGCTGCTGTGGATGATGTCATCTTGGAACATATTTGTTCATTTCAGACTCTTCTTGTGATTAACACTGTTGTATTAGGGAGTGTTTTATGTCTAGACGTGATCCGAACAGAAATACTAGAGAATGCCAGAATCTCATTGGACAATTACTGGAACAGATCAGTCAACATAATCCAAATGACCACATCTTGGATTGACATTCACAATTCATACATTATTGCATTATTATTACTGTTCAAAAGTTTTAATAATACAAAAGATTTCCATTTCTAATAAATGCTGTTCTTTTGAACTTTCAGTTCATTAAAAATCCTGAAAAAATGGCATTGTTTTGAACACAAAATATTAAGCAGCACAACTATTTTGAACACTGATGATATTAAGAAATGTTTTTTGAGCACAAAATCGGCATATTAGAATGATTTCTGAAGTATTGTAAAATATAAATAAAAATCATTTAGTTCAGTAAAAGAACGGACACTACAATTAAAAACTGAACGCGGCTGCTCAATGCAGCGTGCCGAACGACAGTCGCATCACAGATCAGATTTCATTTCTCCAGTGAGGAGAGTGAGTCGAGCTGACTGACGAGAAGAGTGAGGCGAGACAGACAAGACGATCGCGGATGATTTAGTTTCGAAACGAAATGCAAAAGCGCCTGTTTGGCAATATTTTGGATTTTGAAAAGCCTGTTGACTTTTGCCGTTTATCTAAGGTGATTTTTGAAGTTTTTTTAAACATTAGTTTCTTATTTAATTGGTTCTACAGTGTTTGCTGATTTTTACTTTATTTAAACTTTGTGTAATTTTATTATTTTTTTACATAAAGGTGTATGCCGTGCCTCCAAGCTTTCTTACTCGTTTTGCTAATAAACGTTCTATGTTTCTTATTTATTTGGTTATATATTATACATGTTTACTTAGCCTATTTCCAGTTTTGTATACCTATTTAAACTTTATGCAAGTTATTTTATATTAGGCATAGCCTTCCCTATAGCATGGTGTATTTTTATTTAAAATTTCCTCACCGTAACAACCCTACTCCTTACTGAACTTTTAGTGTAATTTTATTACCGCAAATAAAATATGTTCATAAAATTGTTCTACTAACCCATACAATATTTAAAACCACTAAAAAAAAAAAAAAAGTAAATAAAACAAACTGTATATTTGTTTACAAGCTATTGGTACTTTTTTGGACTGGGTAGAGTTAATGATGATAAGCTCCAAATGGCTAAATAATTGCCTATATAATTTAATAACAGTTAATAAATACCAGTTTACAGTGACAGTTTGTAGTGTTTGTCATTCATTGTGTACATCAATGAATAGGTGTTTCATTCCACGTCCTGTAAGCTAAATGAGCAATACAATGAAACAAGAACCCCTCTGACTGCTCGAACACAGATTGCTGATATATTTGTGTTAGGTGCTGACTGGGAATGTGGAAGGGAATATTTGGCCTGTGAGTATCTTTGTGACATGCTTAAAGTGTTCATGTTTGAGTCAGCAGAATTCCCTCCTTAGTAGCAAATTTGAGTTTCATGTTTGAAACCCAGTGTGGTCAGGAAATGGTTGTATGGCTTGCACCATTCACACTAATTGGTTTTTGTCCCATCATTGCAGAGACAAAGCTTGTCAGTTTGTACAAGATGTTTTTGATTGTGTGAGAAATGACAACCTATGGTATTGCAGAGCAAACATCCCTGTGTATATAGTCGCAAATAGAACTGGTTATTTGTGAACAGAGGAAAATGTTTTCAGTATCTTATCATTGAGGGCAGAGGTCAAGCTTGAAGGTGGTGGTCTGGTGTTTTATTTTTCTTCAAGTTCCTCTTAGGGCTTTTTCTTGTCATGTCTACTGTAAGCTGGTTTAATCAAACGTGAATAGTTAAAGAAATAGTTCAACCAAAAATTTTTAAAAATGCTGAAAATGTTTTTTTTTTTTTTTTTTTTTTATAAAGTTTTTGATGATGTGCAATAAAATGCCACAAGATGGCAGAAGATTTCTTAGTAGGGCACATTTAATGTCATCATGGACTCGTATTTTGGCCAGAAGCAACAGTTTAAAGTTAAAACTTCTTAATGGATTTATTATAAACATGTAGATTTTTGCTTCACAAGACATTAATTGATGGTCCTCTGCAGTGAATGGGTGCCGTCAGAATGAGAGTTCAAACAGCGTGTTTGTAAGAAACAAGTTGCATCATTTATACATTTTTAACTTAGAACTGTTGCTTCCAATTAAAATATGAGTCCTCTATCATTAATATTGTTTTTTTCCAGTGAAAACGTCGTCTCGTATGAATCAGGACAGAAATATGCCCAGTTTAACCACCATTTACAAGCAATACAGTCTAAAACACTTCTAAACAAATATAGTGAGCAAGTGATTTAATGCTACATTTATTAAAATCTGTTCAGAGAAACTCATCTACATCTTGGATGGCTCAAGGGTAAATAGACAATTCCTCTGCACAATCTGACCTGTGTTGCAGCCTGGAATTAAACCACACCATGCTGGTTTTGTCTGGCCTGAACTGGCCCCCCGACTGAGCTTGGTTCCTCCCAAGGTTTTTTCTCCATTTCAGTCACCGATGGAGTTTTGGTTCCTTGCCACTGTCGCCTTTGACTTGCTTAGTTGGGGACTCTTAGTTTCTGGCAGTATTGTCGGCTTGATTGCACAGACACTATTGGAAGAGAGCTGAACTGGATGATGACACACTGAATCATCAATGAACTGACTTTAACTAAAAAATTGACTTTGTTATTGTTCTCTTGCATTATTGACAAACTATTTTCCTGTTTGAGACTAAAGCACACTGACACAACCTTTGACGTTTGACACTTTGACACAATCTGTATTGTATACAGCACTTTATAAATAAAGGTGACTTGACTTGACTTAAATACATTTTCAGCACGTTTTCACTTTTCGGTGAACTTTTGCTTAAAAGCATATTTATTTTCATGTATGTTTTATGGCAGACGGTACACGGAGTGATGAAGATGCTGCACTTCCTCACCAGACAGAAGCGGTTCCTTGCAGCCAGCCTGGTAGTTTTTACCACCCAGCATGTGTCACTGCGTCTTGTCTGGGCCTTGAACAATATCCCTCAGGTAAACCAGGAATAGTTAAAATATGACATTCAGGATTTGTCTTCTCTAGGACTGATATATTTAACCTAACCTTCTCTCTCCTCAGTTGCGGCAGGCAGTCGAAGACGGCTCCTGTTATTTTGGGACCATAGACACCTGGCTGCTGTACAAACTGACTAAAGGTTGGTATTTCATTATGAAATGAATAGAAATGTTGTCCTGATGTATAGAAGTCATTTGAACCGTGAAAATCAGATCTCTGAGTGCATAGTAATCTGGCTGGATTCCTTTGAGAGGTTGCTGAAATAAAACCAGTTAAATCTGTAGGCTCTTTAGAGTGATCTGCTCAATGAAACTGCTTACATCACTGACAGACAACATTCTTAGAAAGCAATTTGCCCACAACAAGTGACAAAGGTGAATGAATGTCACACACCAGTGTAATGAGTAGATAATCATAAGCAGTCATATATACAGTGATGATTTTACAGTACTTATCATTGTCACATTTTCCAACTTGGCACACTTTCGATAAATTTTATACATCCTTGCTGAATAAAAAATTTCTTACTAATCCCCAAACATTTGAACGGTACACATTTTTGAATGTACACATGCTGATTATAAACCAATCAGTAATTATGAAGTTATGGTTGTCACAGAGATGGATACATTATAGCTTTAACATATATATATATATATATATATATATATGATTTAACAGGTCTGCAAAAATGGTTGGCAGGTTGAGACAATCTGAACGTTAGACCGGGAAAAATTCCTTGTTGTTGAGCTTGGCATGGCATACCTTTTAAATTTGTGGTGTTTTATTGTTTGTTTGCTTATTGCAGGCCTGGTTCATGCTACCGATTACTCTAATGCCAGTGCAACAGCAATATTTGATTCCTATCAGGTCAGTTACAACTGTCCAATTACTATATTTGGATAATTACTGTTATCTGATCATTACCTTTGGATTGTGGACTTCAGTACAAACACGTGCATTGAGAGATTAGACATTTAATAACAGAGTTAAATAGAGAGTTCACCCAAAAAATGGAGGTTATCATTTACTCACCCTCATGTTGTTCCAAACCTGTATGGCTTTCTTTCTAACATGGGACACAAAAGGAGAAAATGTGCTGTTCTTTAATATGCAATTGCTTTGTTTGAGGAACAGGGCAAAACTTGTTCCCCTTTGTCATAGCACATGACAATTTAAAGTAAATCTAAGTGTATCTCAAAATGAATGCACATGCCTGGTTTTCTGGTGCACAGTATTCCAAAAATGGTTTTCTTCATTTTCAAAAAATATATTAACTTGCTCTACATCTGAAATTGCTTTCCTGACAACACACATCCCTCTTAATTTTTCAACCCTTCAATTTTCTGGGTCAATTCTGGTATGTCATTTGAAATAATAATAATAATAATATTTCACACTATTACTGTTTTTACTGTATTTTTGATCAAATAAATGCAGCCTTGGTGAACATGAGATACTTCTTTCTGAAACATTAAAAAGTCTTTTTTTTTTTTTTATGTTTATGTTTCTAATGAACTCCAAACTTTTGTGTATCCCAAAAAGTAAAATGCAAAAATAAAAATAAATAAATAAAACAGTAAAAACATTTTGTTTCTTTCATGTTTGAAAATATTTCACAGGATTTTTCTTGAGAAACAATTTTTTGGATGTCAAACGTTTGCGTGAATCAAAAAGTTTAAGCATAAAGGTTTGGGTCAACAGTGAGTGGATTAAAAAACGTTTTTATTGTTCCATCATTTTTTGGGGTGAATTATCTTTTTAAGTCTTCTCGTGTTTGTGTGTTCTTGTATCTTTTGTCCATACAGTGTCTTAGAATGTGCTTCTGTAAGTAGTGCTTGTTCATAGGATTCTGTCTGTGCTCATAGTGTGTGTGTTTGTGTGATCATCAGATGTGCTGGAGTGGATTTGTTTGCTCACTTCTCTCTATACCTCTGTCCATCCTCCCCAGGGTGCAGAACACCAGGTACTCATGCACCCTGAATTGCTCTGATATTTCCAGAATTCTATCTAGTCCTCTTTTGACTAAACAATTAATGCTCTCTTTTCTCATATTTAGTCATAAATTTGGCACATGTGATCCATCCATATTCGGGGTGCCCATCCCAATCATGTCTGTTGTGAGTATAAATGTTGTCATGCAGTTTTAAAAATATGTGTGTGTGCTTGATTTTATCTTTGGTGCCACAACCCTAACTTTCATGTCTTTTTCACAGATGGCGGACCAACAAGCAGCCATGTTTGGAGAATGCTGTTTTGACATTGGTGATGTGAAAATTACTATGGGCACAGGGACCTTCATGGACATCAATACAGGAAACAAACCACACACGTCTGTAGCCGGTATGACATTCCAGTGCTGATCTTATCTTACCAATTAAGCTTTTCACAGTATTAAACTGGAATTCAATTGAAATGAAAGACATGCTACTAAACCACTCGAACTAATAATCTAAGCCAACTAAACAGCATTTTAGACCGCATGAAATCAAAAGTTTTGTGACTTTTAGTTTACACTACAATTCAAAGTGATCTTTCTTTTATTTATTTATTTATTTATATATATATATATAAGAAATATTATATTCAACAATGATGCATTAAATTGATCAAAGGTGATCATGATCATGTGACACTGAAGACTAGGGCTGTCAAAATAGCTGAAAAACTAAATTAGATTTTTTTTTACTAAAATATGATCTAAATTCAAATTATATTCGAATTTAAAATGCATAATTTCAGTTAGGGTGTTTTACATGGCTTTCTAAATATGCGGCTCCTTTGTGCGAGATGCGAGTGCAACGGTAATAGACGTCCCTCTAGAAAATGCGAAATCGCGAAATATGCGTTCTGTGTGAACGGCTTGGTTTCAGTTTTGACGTAAACAAGATCTCCGCATTGATGTTCTCTTTTCCCATAATATTTGTAATTAACAATGCAACAGCACTTAGCATCTAGTGGCTTCAACTGGATAGGTTAACAAAAACATTAAAATGCAATGACGCTTATATCGTCATCGCATCTCGTGCGCCACTGATAAGGCTGCCTCCTTAACGCACACCTAAAATTCGAATGCAACGTTTTTGCATTCGAATGTGGATTTTTATTTTAAATTCGACGAATATTCGAAATTCAAATTTTTTTTTGACAGCCCTACTGAAGACTGGAGTAATGATGCTGAAAATTCAGCTTTGTTATCACAGGAATAAATTACTTTTTTAAATATATTAAAATAGAAAACGCTTCGTTTAAATTGTCATAAGATTTCACAATATTACTGTTTTTACTATATTTTTGATCAAATAAATGCAGCCTCAGTGAACATAAGAGACTTCTCTCATAAACATTAAAAATCACTTTCCAACCTCAAACCTTTGAACGGTAGTGTACATCACTGGAAACAGCAGGTTAGGGCACGATGCGGCTCATTACTCATCATGAATTAGTGTGGCGAGATAGTAATGCGTCCATTTGTTGGTCCCTCTTTATATCTCTCTTTTCATGGCGTTCCGTATCATCTGTTTTCTGAATAGGCCTTTATCCACTGGTGGGCTGGAAGATCGGTGCTGATGTTGTGTATCTGGCTGAAGGTAATGCCGCTGGAACAGGTGCTGCCATTAAATGGGCCCAGGATCTAGGTGAGGAGGCGGACTAATGTGCATTTACAAGCCTACACACATTTCTTAACTTGAATATGTATTTTTCACTACATAAAAACAAAAAACCATTCCAGATAGTAGATGCATGTTCCACTCCGTTATGAGAATTTTTTTAATTTGGATTGATTAAATGAATGAAAAATAATTATATTATTGTAGCGTGATTTCTTTGGTGCCTGTCTTACAGAGCTCTTTTCTGATGTGACGGAGACTGAGGCCATAGCCACTAGTGTGGACGACTCGGACGGTGTGTATTTTGTGCCTTCTTTCAGCGGCTTACAGGTGTGTTTGTGTGTGTGTGCATCCGTGATACTGTTTAAGTCGCTGTTCATCTCAAGGATTTGTTGTAAATACGAGAGATTTTTAAACAGTGTCATGTAATTTCAAGACGTTCTCTCTTTATGTGCTACAGGCCCCTCTGAATGATCCTAAAGCTTGTGCCTCTCTCATGGGCTTAAAACCATCCACAAGCAAGAGACATCTAGTCCGAGCCATTCTGGAGTCTATAGCGTTCAGGTGAGCTCGAAAGATCTGACTGTATCAACATAAGATCTCTCATCAGTCAAAGAATGTGATCTGTTAAAACTATAAAACATCAGAAGGGACTGTTTGTGTCGAAATGAAAAATTAACCAGGGCTTTGGGAAAAATGGGCAAATCTCAGCCCCTAATAAAAACAAAAGTGAATTTGTGATATTAAAACACTGTGCAAGCCAAATTAATCAAGCAGTTCTCATATACATAGTGCTGGATTGCTTCAAATCATCTGTTATTGTTCTTGTTCAGATAAAACGCAAGATAACCTAAATAAATGATTAACACAGGTGGAAATGAAAATATTTGAGCATCAGAACGCTGCAGGACAATGTGCATTTACAAGCCTACACACATTTCTTCACTTGAATATAGACTTTGTCCTCAACTGGCATATCCAGTCCTGTTTGTAGAATTTAGCTTAGTATTTAACACTCTTTATTTATTAAGATTTATTGATAAACTAAAAAAGGAATTCTCCACAATTAATGCACAACTAATGCTAAACCATCACTACAGGCTTTTTCTCTTTTTTTTTTTTTTACTGCAGGCAATGGTCACACTATGAAATTTATAGAAAAGACCAAGTTTATTCCCAGAAAACCTGCAAATTCTTAGGCCACTTCATCTCAAACAGTGTTCGCAGGGATGAAAATGTCACATGAGATATAAAGCATGTTGGCACATTTTGAGACCCATGATGATGCTTTGCTTTCTCTATCTCTTTCTCACATATTGTTATTAATGTAAAAATGAGTTATTTGATTATCATCTGCCTTGGTTCTGCCACTGCACAATCAGAAAACAGAAATGAGAAGGTGACTGGATACAAACCACTAAACCCTTGGTGTTCTATACCAATCTAGAGTAGTTCATCAGGCCTCGCATATTAATAAAGATCCATTTCAACTTGCTTGCTCTTTCAACAGTTTTCCCCATCAGAGAAATAAAGGCTGAATTCAATAGCGCAGCATAGTTTTTTTTCTTGTGTCCTTTTGTTCCTACGGCACTCCTCAGATGGTATCTTTGCTCATCATACTTTTTAATATCTACTCTTGTAATGGAAACAGACATCCACTAAATTTGAGATTGGACCCTATACATATACACGCACACACATGTGGAATTTTTTCTGTTCCTTTATGTTTGAACTTTAAATGTATGTCATAACTAGAGATGCACGATACATAGGTTATCCTGGATTTCTTTTTTCTTTTTCTTTTTTTTTATATCGATCGATTTTTGGATTGTTGTCTCACTTAGATTATTGTTTTTAGAACATTGTTAAATGTAATCTTCAGCAAATCTCAAAATGAATATCCATTTTTCATACTGTACATTATAATGCAAAAAATATATTGACTTTTCCAACCCCATCTCATGAGAAAATACAAGTTTTTAAATTTTTATTTAAACAAGTTAGCGGTTTAATATGGGTTTGTATGTTCTAATTCTGATTTTCAGGAACAAGCAGCTCTTTGAAGTCATGCTTAGAGAAACCCGTATTCCTATCACTAAAATCAGGTGAGGGTCTCGCCCTGTTATTTTGTCATATTTGCATAGCTTGATCCTGTCTGAACGTTTGCATATTGCTACACATTTACAGGGCAGATGGAGGTGTTTGCACCAATAATTTCATCATGCAACTCACAGCTGATCTGTTGGGGCGTAAGATAGAACGTCCAAGCCACTTTGACATGTCCTGCCTTGGAGCTGCTTTTGTTGCAGGACTAGGAACAGGTAAGGAACAAGTCACATTAGAGTGCAAAAAATAACTCTTCCTAATCTAGGCTTAATCCATCTTAACTCTATAAAGCCTACATTGTATCATAATTGGTACACACCTTTCTAAGGTCCCTAAATAATCAACATGACCAGAACTTATCTACTACACGCCTTGTGTTGTCTGATTGATAGTTTATGCTTGTTTAGCAAGGCCTTTTAGTATCATTTTAAAAGCATGGTACACATGTCTTTTGCTGTAAAATCTTTACTGATTTTTATGAAGTAAATGTAAGAATGTCTTTCATATTGTTAGTAATATTTCAAGACAAACACTTACTGGTTTACTTATTATTATCCATACATAACTTTTAGGAAAAATTCTTGATACAACATGATACTTCAGACTTTTGAGGAAAGTTTATTTGTACATCTCTCCATCATCATTGTATTGCATTGCATTATATATTTTGCCCCCTCACAATAAAATCTACATAGCTTTGATCATAAAACTAAGCATTTAATTATCATCTTACGAAGACATATTGAGTGACAACTGGTATTTATTTATATGCATTTTATGCAAGTAGTCTGCTATACTGCTGCTATACTGATGCACCAAATATGATATGCAATGAAACCCATGCAAGCTTTTTTTTCCTTCCTAATTTTTACCTAAAGGTTCAATAAAACATAAAAAAAAAGATGTATTTCAAATGTCAGGCTTTAAAGGGTTAATCTGGCCATTTTATTCTAAATCGTCCTTTAGGCTACTGGAGGAACCAAGAAGAGCTGAAGAAGCTTTTGACCACTGACCAACATTTCCTTCCCCGGAGGAGTAAAGCAGATTGGGACAAGGGCAGTCCATACAGAGGTGTACTGCAGAGCTGGGAGAGGGCTCTTCAGCGCTCTATGCACTGGTACAGCCAGCCCTGATTTACCATAATACAAGTTGATTCTGTAAACTCCATGTTCATGTGAACGGGTTTAGGGCAATTCTCTCTCACACTGAGAAAACGCTTGAACAGTATGGTTTCCAATCTGGACTTGGAAACTCACATATCAACTGTTAGTTACAGTTTTGCCAAATCATGAGGGATTTAACAGATTTACAGCTTGTTTGTGTAAATCCAAGTCACCTAGTTGTGAATCCAGTGGAATTATGATGATGAGGTGACAGGCTGCAGCACAACTCTTACTTCAGAATAAGACAGATGTATTATTATGATTTTGCCAATCAATAATTTAGTCATTAGGCACTCAAAATCAATCAGTGCCTTTAACCAAATACTGTTTTTTTTTTTTTTTAATATGAACAAATTAATTTTATTTTGTACAGTTACTCATCTCCCAAAGGATGACATCTCACCCTAAAGGAGTATTGTAATTATATGTAACTAGTGTTGTTTACATAGATGGGAGTAAGTGAAACTTATGGCTTTTTTTTTTTTTTTATCATACTCCGAGTTAACACATTCATTGCATGTATGGTAATTTATACAAGCATTCATTAATGTTGTTGTAATTTTAGTTGATATTTTCTAATTGCATGTATAGTCTTGGCATTGTTTTTTTTTTATTGTTTTTTTTTTATCAAATGTACATCAGAATACAAAGAGAATGCTGCAAACATGTACCTGAAGTACTATATTTCGTAATGCATTTTTTTTTTTTTTGGCTTTATGCATCCAACCTGCTATACTTGTTTGTATGCAAAACATTAGCAGTGTCACCGTTTGCCACATCATACTATCAGCAGTGGCTAATAATAGCATACATTCAACTGTAGTAAAAATGAGTAACTGTGAAACTGTATGACATCCTAGGCTTTTATCAGGATCTTAAAGAAAGAATCGACAGAGAATATTTGTAAAGATAAATGTATTAATAGATTGTCAAAAAACTCTTAACATTGTGCCATGTTTCATGTCAGTATGTGAAATTAGTTGTTTTAATAAATGTTCAGGTTCAGATTGTATGCATTGTCATGCAAATAAAGCAATGGTTTTCATTCTGGGGTCAATGACCTGATAAACATTGTAAAATGCATGGGTCAAAAAATTGTTAAAGTAATGTTTTAATGAAAGTGCTGGGGCTCCCTGTGTCTTATAACTGAGTCTGCCGAACAATGTAATCAAATAACAGTGCAAAGTGAATAAAGTCTTTCAATAAAATGCTGAACCGAATAAGGAAGCATTAATTATATATGTAAAGGATTCTAGGACAACTCTTAACGTTTATAAAGAATATCTCTTTGGATTTGAGACTTTAGTCTTTGCAACTTTACAGATCTTCTTTATGCACCAAGAGCTTGTAACACTCCAAAGAGAAATGAAAACTTGAAATCGCAGCATATGACCGCTTTAATGGATGGGGATTTGAAATCGTGCTTTCATATTAAAGTACGTGCTATCACGATTATTTGGCCCAGATAACAGCAGTGACATTTTGTAAGCAGGTTAGTACTGTGGGTGTGTCATTGTTATTCATAAAAACTGTGATTTAAAGTTGACAGGAGGGGTGAGTCTGAGGAATCTGGTGATGATGAGACCAAGAGGAAGAGTCTCAATGGAGAGGTCGACTCCCTGCAAGCCCCCTCGACTGGTGAGACCATTTTGGCGTGAGGGGAAACAATTAAAACGATGATCTTTATGATCGGTTTCCTTACCGCTTCTCTCACTTTCCTTTTTAGTACCCAAGGAGTCACCGGTTGACATGGACACCATAACCTTAGACCCAGATGAAGAGGTGATGAGAAAGACGTTCAGATTTTGAGAGGTTAGACAGATTATGTTATTAGCACTATGATTCACTGTGTCTTGATTATTTATTTAGGATGTGGATCTGGTCCACTGCCGCATTGGGAAGATTGAGGGTCTGGAGGTTCTTCGCAAGGCAAAGGTGAGAGTATCAAATGCTGGTGGTTTTTTTAGGTAATGTAGTAGGGTTATAGTAACTGGATAGAGTTGCTTATTTGGAGTATCAATTAATTATGCCCAATTACAGATCTTAAATTGAGTCATTTTCTTTGTTTCTACCATCAGACAATTTCTCTAAGGCAAAACCTCATCAAATGCATTGAGAACTTGGACAGCCTTGTCTCGTTGAGGGAACTCGATCTTTATGACAACCAGATCCGCAAACTAGAGAATCTTCAGGCCCTAACAGAGCTTGAGTAAGTCGATCAGTATTTTATTTGATTTTTTATCATTTTAATACTAATGCATTACATTTATCAAAAGTAACTTTCTTTTAATCAAAGAATCCGAAAAAAAAAAAAGTCACGGTTTCCACAAAAATATTAGCCAGCACTGTTTCAACATTGATAAGAATAAATGTTTCTTGAGCACCAAATCATCATATTGCAATGATTTCTGAATTAAAGAAAACTGGAGTAACAGGTGCAGAAAATTCAGCTTTGCCATCAAAGGAAGAAATGACATTTCAAAATGGAAAAGAGTTCTTTTTAATTGTAATAATATTTCACCATTATACTGTTTTTACTGTATTTTTAATCAAGTAAATGCAACCTTGGTAAGCAAGATACTACTGACCCCAAACATATGAGCAGTAGTGTACATACAGTGACTTAGAGTGAATAAACTGCTTTTATGATAAGCATGTTTTTAATTCTTGTATTCAGATTCCTTGTGATATTTTTTGGGGACACAGATGTGAGGGGAAAAAAAGCTTTGTTAAACAAATAAAAATCCTGAAAGATTAAAAAAAAAAAGTTTTACAAAACCAACATGAATACTAAGAATTCTAAAAATGTTATATCGTCTCTTGTACTTAAAGAATTGAAAAAGTACAAATACATGCAGCTTCCTCATTTGTGGTTGTGATTTGCAGGCAGCTAGATGTATCGTTCAATTTACTGAGGAAGATTGAGGGATTGGAGTGTCTCACAAAAATCACGAAACTCTTCCTGCTTCATAATAAGATTATGAGCATTGCCAGCCTCGATCAACTGACGAGCCTCCAGATGCTGGAGCTGGGCTCTAACCGCATCAGGGTGAGACATCCAAATCTGCTCTTTGTGTTACATATTCTTCTTTGCTCTAGTGTTTCCTGGCTTGAATTTTATGTATGTAAATGCTTATGTTGTTATGTAAATTTTAGGTTATTGAGAATCTGGATTCTCTTACTTCTTTGGAGAGTTTGTTCCTCGGCACGAATAAAATCTCTCAGCTACAGAACCTTGATGGATTGCACAGTCTGACGGTTCTCAGTATCCAGGTGCGTTTGTGTTAGAAAGGTTTTTTTTTTTTTTTACTTTGTTGGTGTTAACACCTGTTCCTGTCTAACAGAGTAACCGCATCACGAAGTTGGAGGGACTCCAGAATCTTGTCAGTCTGCGAGAGCTTTACTTGAGTCATAATGGCATTGAAGTCATTGAGGGCCTGGAGAACAATGTAAGATCTACCATGGTTGCCCACAGATGCGATACTTTTTCCTATCAATTCTAAATTTATGCACAAGATGTTTGCACAAAATATTTGTGGCTTAGCATTGGTTTACAATCATGTTAAATATCTGTAGCAAATTGCAAGATAAAGAAACCACCATAAAATGCATGTTAAGAAGCTGTCTAACTAGAAACGGTCTAGTATCAAGTAGTTTTGTGCTTAATATTCACGTTTCTCCAGCCATTCTGAAGTTCTCCGACTGCACCTTTACTCCACAGGGGATTTCTGTGTGTTCTGATCTGCCGACACATCAGTGGTTTTATTTTTATCCGCCCCAGAGTATTTTAGTGCTAGAATATACATAGCTTTCATTTTTCTTTCCTTTTCTTTTTTTAGAAAAAGCTGACAACTTTGGATATCGCTGCAAACAGGATAAAAAAGATTGAAAATATCAGCCATTTGACTGAATTAAAAGAATTTTGGGTAAGAAAAAAAAAAAGACAGGTTTACTGTATATTTTATGGCACACTACATGTACATTTGAAAAACCATTCAAAAGTTTGGGGTCTGTAAGATTTTTTTAATGATCTTATAAGTCTCTTATGCTCACCAAGGCTGCATTTATTTGATCAAAAATACAGTTAAAAACAGTAATATTATGAAATATTATTACTATTTTAAATAACTGTTTTCTATTTTAAAGGAGTCATTAAGTGGAGAATCAAAATGTTCCTAATATTTACACGTATAAGAGGTTACTCTACAAAATTAAAACATACCGCAAGTTTGAGAAATCAGCAGTTTTAATTATATGAATAATTCTTTTCTACCCTTCTGAAGTTCGGATTTGAAATCGGGAGAAATGTGACATCACTATTCATCTCGACACGCCTCTTTAAATGCATCATCGTCATATAAAATCAAGGAGGTGTGATCTGAAAAAATCATGTCTGGCCATCAATCACAAGAGAGCGATACTGCTGTTGGATAAAGATGTCAAGTAAGACTGTCAAATTCGGACATTATGTCAGTGGATATAAAGAAAATGCACTTCCAAAACTTTGCATAGCCTTCCCAAAGATCTGATCATTAGAAATGCATGGCTTGAGTTTATTTTGAATGATGATTCAGTGCTGAAAGCAGTTGTGCTGCTTAATGTTTTTGTAGAAACGGTAAAAGGATTCTTTGATGAATAAAAAGTAAAAAAAAAAAACTTATTTATTAGAAACAGAAAATAAACAAAATAAAATCTTTTGTAATATTAGTATAAATGTATTTTACCGTCACTTTTGATCAGTTTAATGCATCTTTGCTGAATAAAAGTATTATTTCTTTAAACATAAATAAATCTTACCAACCCCAAACTTTTGAATGGTAGTGTATGTCAAAATTGTACTTCAGAGTATCAATTTAGAATGCTTATATTTTACTTTAATATCTAAAAAATAGAAAAATTGTTAGCTAATGTGTGTTTTTTTTGTGTGTTCCTTATACAGATGAACGACAACCAAATTGATAACTGGGCAGACTTGGACGAACTCAAGAACGCCAAAGGTCTAGAGACTGTCTATCTGGAGAGAAACCCTCTGCAGAAGGACCCTCAGTACAGACGCAAGATCATGTTGGCTCTTCCCAATGTCAGGCAGATTGATGCCACCTTCATCCGTTTCTGATCATCCACCTCATTGTGCCCTCCCTCACCCAAACCATCCACAGCATATTATAAACACACCACTACCATATTTCCCTCATAGACACCGTCTGGTGTCTGCCCTATTTATCTCTTTTATTTACTTTTTAACAACAAAAAAGAAGAATCTCACACTCCCAGTGTTGCCATTCCATGTGCTGGCACCTTTTACTCGCACAGAGACTGTATACCTATGCTCTGACTTATGCTATAGTGTGAATTGCTTGTTCATTTATTTTCAGTTTAGGACATGATTAGTCTGAACTCAAAGGAGCCAATGCCTGTTGCTCTGAAATTATATCAGCGCTAAATCTTACTGCCCTTAGCATTTTGGTAAGGAAATCATAGCATCGTGGTTATCCCTTCTCTCTCCCTCCATCCATGTAGGTAATTTTAAAATCAGACATTTCCGCCATGTATGATTTACATTAGGCATTGAGGTCTTATTTACTATATGAGGTGGTAAAAAGGTCAGAGTTCACATTGCATTCAGAGACTGAAGATGGCTATGAGGATATTCTTCTTCTTTGATGTGATCAGGGACTATTTCTTTGAGTGTTATGCTCTTATGAATTCAATTCGCATATCAGTTCTGTTTCTGGTTGTATCAGTATGTTAACATTTTGGCTGGTTGAAATGTGACATGATTCATATTGTTCATTCTTCAGAAATACTGAATATATTAAAAGGGATTCATTCCATTTTAAAACTAAGGTTATGCCACAATCAAGTCATTTTAGGCGATATCAGGTGATTAGTATTTTTTTGTAATTAGACTTTTTTTTTGGAAATATTAAATATCACATGCACTCAAAATATTCACACAGAGACACCTCATGTTAATGTATGGTCTCCTCCCCCAATACTAGGTGAATGGAAGAGGCCACAGTGTGGTGACTGTGTTTGGCCACTCCCATTTGAGGAGAGGGGAGGGGGTCTGAGGGGTTTCACTCTCAGCTGATTCTTTATGGAATAAACCAGGGCTGTCCAAACTCGGTCCTGGAGGGCCGGTGTCCTGCAGAGTTTAGCTCCAACCCTAATTAAAACACACCTGAACCAGCTAATCAAGCTCTTACTAGGCATAGAAACTTCCAGTCAGGTGTGTTGAGGCAAGTTGGAGCTAAACTCTGCAGGACACCAGCCCTCCAGGACCGAGTTTGGACAGCCCTGGAATAAACCCAGTCCCTTTAAAAGGGTTAAAGAACAACTGCATAGGATTGCTTTTAATTTGCTCAAATTTTCACTTTGTTTTACAAGCTTGGTTGACTGTTTCAGAATTGAATGTACAGTAAATAAACTGAATTTGAACAATGCTCACCCATCTGATGTTTGTTTTGCATTCAAGACATAGAGGTTACCTCTGATTTCACGATGCAACTCATTTTACATAAATATTAATAGCAGACAGCGCTTTAGTGGCCATTGCTAAATACAGCAATATTGGAAAGGCCAAGATCCTGTTCGAAATGTTTTAAAGAATATTCCATTCAACACATGAATGTATTGACAGATTCTGTCAGTCTCGGATCAACAATATTTTCACAAGAGTATTCATAAATTTAAGAATCTCGTAAATGATATTGATCGACATAAGCTTCTAATAAAAACGGCAGCACTATCAAATGCACTGAATAAAGAAGGTCACGAGTCATGTTTAAATATAAATATAATACATATACAGTCGTGGTCAGAATTATTGGCACCCTTGGTAAATATGATCAAAGAAGGCTCTTGAAACCCTCCCAAACAACATGTGGTGATATAGGTGCTGTTTGATTATTATAATTTTTTTAAGGTTTTCTGACCCTGAGACTCAACTATTTTCTGCAGTTCTCCAGCTGTGGTCCTTGGAGAGTCTTTAGCCACTCAAACTCTCCTCCTCACCGTGCATTAGGACGCTATAGACACACGTCCTCTTCCAGGCAGATTTGTAACATTTTATGTTGATTGGAAATTCTTAATTATTGCCCTGATGGTGGAAATGGGAAGTCTAGCTCTTTTCTTAAAGTCACTTTCTAATTTGTGAAGCTCAATTAGCTTTTACCGCACATCAGAAATATATTCTTTGGTTTTTCTCATTGTGATGGATGATTAAGGGAATTTGGGCTTTGTTTTCCCTCTTCTTTATATTTCTGTGAAACAGGAAGCCATGGCTGGATAATTTCATGTTCATAATCACCCTGGAGTGCTCAAAATTGTGAATATGAATGGGAATATATATACTTCACAGATATTTTACTCATAAGAATTTCTAGGGGTGCCAATAGTTGTGTCCAACGTGTATTTGAGAAAAACATTTATTCCATAATGAGATTTTCCCCCATTTTAAATAGTTTTAGTTCAATGAAAGGTTAGATATTTGTGATTTTTTTTTATTTTATAAAAGATCAAAATGATTAACAATGCAGATTTATTTTCACAGCCTCCTTTGATCATATTTACCAAGGGTGCCATTTATTCCATAATGAGATTTTCCCCCATTTTAAATAGTTTTAGTTCAATGAAAGGTTAGATATTTGTGATTTTTTTTTTATTTTTATAAAAGATCAAAATGATTAACAATGCAGATTTATTTTCACAGCCTTCTTTGATCATATTTACCAAGGGTGCCAATAATTCTGACCACGACTGTAAATATAAAACATATATTTGTCATTAAATCGTGATGGTATATAACAGCAATCATTTGCATAATCATTTCTTTCAGTATACCAATATGATTACAGCACAATATACAGTATTTTACATATATATAATAGGCTGCCATTTACTATTTCTAGCCTATATTACCATGAATTAGGTTTGTATTACATTTATGCATATATTAAATCATTTTAGTAGCCTATGCAAAATTTACATTAGATTGGTAGTCTAATTATTTATGAATTATGAATTTTGCAACAGAGTAACTAGCAAAGACTACAAGTGGTATTTAGTGTCCCTCTACTTTGCAACAGTTGAAATAAATCATAAAATGTTTGCATATTTGTATTCTTAACATGAAACAATTTGCGAACTGTTAAAAATACATATTAATTGAATTTAAGAGATTTCATGTGTAACAAAATCCTACCATCCATCCAAAGAGGTATCCTGAGATCTAACTGCAACAATATAACATTTTTAACACAAATAATGTAGATAATATTTAAAAAAAAAACATATTTTATTATATTTTAAGAACAGATTTATGTCTGCGGTGTTAGAACAATGGATGAAAGGGGATTTAGTTTGGATTACTTTCATTGCAGGTGTTGATTGATCTGAAAGGTGCGTTCATTCTTTCTTATTAATGTAATAAGAATTAATTTGATACATTTTGCAAAATTTCTGACAATTTCTTGTGTCACACTTTATTAGACTGGTGTTATGATTATTACTTTCATATTTACATAATCTACATTTGAATAATTATAGTCTTATTATTTTCAAAACATCATGTCTTCTTGAAACTGACCCCGTTTTATAAAAGTCTGGATTTGTGATGGGGTGTCACAAAACTGTCTCTCTTGATGGAAACGGTGGTATTAGCACCATTGCTTACAGAAGTGGTTCCCAAACTTTGGGCTCCCCTTTTGTAGAGAAAAATATTTTCAATATCTTCTTTTTTTTTTTTTTGGAAAGTCTCTTATGCTCACCAAGGCTACATTTATTTATTAAAAATACAGTAAACACTGAAATATTGTCAATTTAAAATATCTATCTGAATGTTTTAACATATAGGCTACTGTATTCGTACGATGAAAGATGAATTTTCAGCATCATTACTCCAGTCTTCAGTGTCACATGATCCTTCAGAAATCATTTTAATATGCTGGTAACCATTTCTGATTATTTTAATGCTGAAAACAATTGTGCTGTTTAATATTTTTGAGGAAACGATTTCTTTCCACGATTCTATTATGAATATTTGAAATTGTCCTTTGTGTCAGAGCGCTGGAGTTCGTCAGAAATAATTTATTTTTTATTCTTATTTCTTTTGTCGCCTCGCGCCGCATCCACAGCAGAGAACATCACTGGGTTATATTTGCTTTTGTTGCTTCTGGTGTAGACACGTTGTTTTGGTATTTGTGAATCTTAAGTAGGCTATATAATCTGCTTTACATTTATCTGGCACAAGTCCTTTCACAAACTTGTAACTTACATACTTAGAGCAGAACCATGCATCGTTCATTTATATTTCTACATGGCTCCCTGCAATACAACTCTGATTCTTCAATCGCGCCATCTAGTGGTCTGTTATTGATACAACCACAACTGCTACAACTGATAACGGAGCGCTCAAGCGGGTAATGCCAGTCATGTTAAGGTAATTATTATATTTCAAATTAATACTTTGCGTTCAATTATTTACTTATCAGGCAAGTGGCCGCATGATAAGTGGGAAAATTACGCAGTGTAGTCTTTATTACCCTGCAGAGGTTTCTTTTGCAAAATAATCTGCTGACTGTACACTATCCCTCAGCCACCCCGCGCCCCCCTGTTTGGGAACCACTGGCTTACAGTATTTATCACAAGCACCCGTATTTTGACAAAAATGAATTACAAATCAAAATATCCTTGCTAAAATAAAGTTGTACTAAAGTTAGGCACGTAACTAATTGTAATTGTAATTGTACTAACGTAAGGCGTTTATTCAGCACACATCGGCACCTCGTCCACGATGCTACGATTGAACTACATTACCCAGAGTTCCAGGGTGTTGACGCGCGGAGGCAGACGTAGAAAGAGATCCCATTGGTCGATGTCGTGCATGCGTGCAGTCGTGTTGTTGTCAGTGGCGGCAAGATGGCGACTCTCGGAGACGCATCAGCCCCGGGGGTTAATGGGTTAATACAACAGTTCACAGCCATAACTGGTAAATATTGACAAATTGCATTTGAGGGGAATTTTGCGCAGGCCAGTAAAACACGGGGTCTTCAGAAATGCTATATGTAGGGAAGAGGGCATCATCATTACTGCCCCCTCTATCATGCAAAGGAAAGAGACTACGAAAGCTTCGGCTAGCTGCTATATGCACTTGCTTAAATATGGATCTACATGCAAAAGGAAAGAAATCCGAACAGAAAGGGGGCGAGCTGATATAGACTAATTTCTAAAGTATACCGATGGTCATGTAAAACTCTCTCAGGCTGAACTTTGAGCATGTGATTGCAACGTTACTTCTGTTATTTCACCATCGCTACATGTGTAACACCTTTGAATTCAAACCAGATTAGTGCTGCAGTAGGATTTTCACTCTACGATTATTCTTCCCACTGCCATATTTAAATGCTACAGGTTGATTGTGTGTGTTTGAATGTTTTCAGCCACCGCGAGTGTGTTTAACAACTTCGGCAAGTGTGTCTGTGGATATGAGCCACAATCCACAACATGGCGGTTTGTGGAGGCTGATTCTCAATCAGTTATCCGTTTCTCTGTATGCTTCTCACAACTCACATCTAAGTGACAGATACACACACAACTATAATGTTCTTAAAGCACTCCGCCTGTTTAGTTTAACTGTTATTGGAGGTGTACGCAAAAGCTGCTTTTGAGCATCGCGTGACGGAGTGCATCATTTGATAGTTTAGCTTCGGTTGGTCAGAAAATACAAGCCATGTTTCGCAGCTCGCTACTTTTTCGTAAAGGTGAAAGATGCGCTGGTTGTGCGCATGCGCGCTCCGAAGGGGCGGGTGTTAAGAACTGAAACGAGCGAGACATTCCAGCAGCTCGCTCGCACTGCTTCTGTGCGCCTTCAACGTAATATTTCAGCTTTTTCCAGCACATTTTGTTTAAAACTGCACTGTTTTACATTTATAAAACTATAAGGGTTTGCGCAAACAAGGCATTTGTATAAGTACTGAACAATGTAATTTCTTAATACAGGCTGCCTCACCAATCTTTACAGTGGTTTACCACAATTATTTTAAAATACCATAATTATACCTTACATTTTTGCTTATTTATGAGTTTTATTTGGCATAACATCATGAGAATTACAACATAGGTCTTTTTCAGGCCTAAAACCCCCAGCTACTACTAAATTCATGTATGCATCATTATGCATGATGTAATATATATTGCAGGGGGAAAAATCTATATTTGTTTGGACTTGAACTCTCTCACTGGATGGATAAAAAAATACTGAAACAGAAAAGAATAAATAAACAGCTCAAGGTAAAATATATACTAATAACAAAGTTATTTACAGTTCAGATATGCCATATTGTAGTGCTGCGATGCTTTTTGGTGAAACAGCACTGTATTTATTTGTGTTTAAAACATATGATGTCACCATATAATCTAAGAAAATCCTTGTTGTTTAGTGTCTGACACTGTTATTTGAAGATAACTGTAACCGCAGTACCAGTAATGTGTTTCCAGTTACGGATTCACCTCTTGAAGTGCATCTGCTGTCTTTTCTTTTCCCAGTGTGTTTATGTTTCACCTCACATAATAAATGCTGTAAATGGTTTTGCATGTGTATGTTTGTTTGCAGGTGCCACAGAGAGTGTAGGGAAGCATATGTTGGAAGCATGTAACAATAACCTAGAGATGGCCGTCACCATGTTTCTCGATGGAGGCGGCATCGCAGAGGAACCCAGCACAAGCGCCAGTTCAGCCGGGGCGTCCAGCAGCAGACACCCCCCTGTAGAGTGAGTGACTTCATATGACACATCAAAGGCTCTTGGTCTCTCTCCCAAGCAGCTATGTTGTTTTTTGTGTTTGAATGCTGTGTTCTTCTCTCTGGCAGAGATGATGTGCGAGCACCCATTCCTCAGAAGCAAGACATTCTGGTGGAGCCAGAGCCCTTGTTTGGAGGTATTACAGTTCCTATTTATACATCTTACATTTATCTAACCCAGGGGTTCCTAAACCTTTTTTGTCACCCTAACACCTTTTTGTTTATAATTTAGTATCATGAATCGTATTGCATTGTGAGTTAAAGGGGTCATATGATGCGATTTCAAGTTTTCCTTTCTCTTTGGAGTGTTACAAGCTGATTGTGCATAGATAAGATCCCTGAAGTTGCAAAGACTAAAGTCTCAAAACCAAAGAGATATTCTTTATCAAAGTTAAGACTCTGCCACACCCCCCTAAAACGGCTCGTTCTAACACGCCCCACATATCTACCTCACTATGTGGAAATATTAGCATAACGCGGCCCAAATGTGCACGCAAAGAAAGAAAGCATGGTTTCAGTAACCGCAGTTAGTGTTGAAGCAGCAATGTCAGGGAGACGATGTGTGTTTCTAGGCGAAAGCAAAAGCACTTTATTTGGCCTTCCGAAAGTAGATGCATTAAGATTATTTACAACAGAACAGCAATGCATTTTATGGACGACCGTTTCATGAACCTAGGAGAGGAGGTAATTCTGACTTTGCTATGACAATCTGGCACTTCTGAATCAGCTACTGTTTTGTTATTAGTTTAAGTATTTGCTATTGACTGTTCAAATGCAGAGTTTTGAGCATCGTGTGTGTGCGTGTGCATGTGTGTGTGAGAGAGAGAGAGAGAGACAGGGTCACATCACAGTGGAGTCAGCTGTCTTAACCGTGGCTTGTGTACTGCAAACACATACCAGCTTCATCACTGTGTCTGTCACGCGACTCTGTTCCCCTTTCGGGCTCGAACTGATGGTAAAACTAATGACATTATTTACGGTCTTTACATTTATTTTGAAAGATGAAGCTCGCGATTATGGTAAGGGGCGTTACATTTCCGACGAGTGCTTGCGGTGTTCGGCCAATCACAATGCACTGGGTCAGCTGGCCAATCAGAGCAGACTGCGCTTGTCGGAAGGAGGGACTTTGTAGAAAACAAAGCGTTTGAGAGAGGCGGGGCATAGAGGACCTACAATAATGTACAGTATTTGAAAAATAATGTGTTTTTTGAACATTAAAGCAAGTCAACATATTCTGTTACACCAAATACACAAAATAATGATCTTTAAAAAAGCATCATATGACCCCTTTAAGTGAATCATTACATCCCTAATAATAAAAAATCAACACCATCATCATAAAACGATAATAATAGTTATTATTGTTTTAAATAGGTTTTAATTCTAATTATAAAAAATATATTACTGTTGTAAATTACAAGCACTGAAATGTATTTTTTTTTTTTTTACTGAAACACAGAAACCATAATGAAAGTTTTAATTTAGCCCAAAACACTGAAAATTACCAAAAAGTTTTTTAAATAATCAACACTCAAATCAAAACTTCAGTCATATATAAACATATAAATTGCACTATATGTAGTAGTAAGGAGGTCGAGATGATCGGGTTCATGTGTGCTTCACTCTGAAACACTCGCTCATCAAACTATACAGATATTTAATTAAATACAAGCATGTGATAATCAAATGCTAAGCTATTTTGTGATTATCGTTCAGCTTTATTTATGTATTTAAATTTTACATTCAGTATAATGAATTATTCGCTTTTTATCAACTCACAAACCCCTATATGGGACACCCTGATCTAAGCTGTTCTGTTTACATAAACTAATAATATCTTTCTTGCACAGTACCAAAGAGGCGTAGACCAGCACGATCAATCTTTGATGGATTTCGGGATTTTCAGACTGAAACCAGTAAGTATATGTGAGGCATTCTGATGGCACACATGGTCTAGTGCTTCCTCTGAAACCCTGCTGTTGTGATGTGAATCTTTAGTGCGACAGGAGCAGGAGTTGAGAAACGGAAGTGCAGCGGACAAGAAGCTGAGCACTCTAGCCGATCTGTTCCGTCCCCCAATTGAAATCATGAACAAAGGCAGCTTTGAGACGGTAAGCTCTATGACTGCATTAGTAAACCCATTACTATTACCAGTAACGCATCCACTGATTGGCTAATTCATGTGCTTCAGTCTTCTGTGTCATTAAGTACAAACTTTTGTCAGCATAATAATGTGTTTTGTTCCTGGCCAAGAACAAGTCAAGCCCTGCAAATCAGGGAGTGTCCAAATGCAGATTCAGGCTGTCGTGAGCCTTAAATCAGGAAAGAACAGAAATCAGGCCAGGCGGCATCAGTTCTTAAAGGGGTCATATGATGCTGCTAAAAAGAACATTATTTTGTGTATTTGGTGTAATGAAATGTTTATGCGGTTTAAGGTTCAAAAAACACATTATTTTCCACATACTGTACGTTGTTGTTTCTCCTCTATGCCCCGCCTTTTTGAAACGCGTCGATTTTTACAAAACTCATCGGTCTGAAAAAGCGAGGTATGCTGTGATTGGCCAGCTATCCA
>NW_015666593.1:481543-487128 GCF_001515625.1 Sinocyclocheilus rhinocerous
CGGAAGGCCAAATAAAGTGCTTTTGCACTGAATCACACAGCGTCTCCCTGACATGGCTTTATCAACACTACTGCTGTTCCTGAAACCACGTCTTCTTTCTTTGCGTGAACATTTGGGCGGTGTTATGCAAATCTTCCCACATCGTGACTTAGGTATGTGGGGGCGTGTTAGAACGAGCCGTTTTAGGTAGGTGTGGCTGACTCTTAACTTTTATAAAGAATATCTCTTTGGATTTGAGACTTTAGTCTTTGCAACTTTACAGATCTTCTTTATGCACCAAGAGCTTGTAACACTCCAAAGAGAAAGGAAAAATTGAAATCGCATCGTATGACCCCTTTAAAGGAATGTTCCTGGTTCAGCCCTTTTGACAGCATCTGTGACTGATGTGCTGTTAGTTACTACAGAAAATAATTTAAAAACATCCCACAGTTCGTAAAAACAACCAAAAATCACTTTTACAGAAATGCACTTACAATGAAAGTCTAGGGGTCAAATGATAGTTAATTTGCGTTCAGGACTGATTTTACCCAGAAGAGATACATACAAATGAAGGAGAAATAAATGAGTATGGGGACCAAACTTGCAAATGAGCCAAGACTAGCAAAATAAACATCATTTGTTTGTTTATTTATTTATGTATTTTTTTTAGTTTTTTTTTTTTAAATACAACCTTTTTAAAAAGTTACACATTTAGTTTTTGGGTCCATTTGGACCTGGGTGTCATTTTTGCATCTAAGTTAGATTTTGTAAAATATATTTAGCCTCTTGCTCATACCTCATACACACTTTTGGGACTGAATTTTGTTTTTAAACATGAATATGCACGTCAGTTGATGAACCATTGCAGAATGAAAAAGTATTATATTATAAGTATAATACTGAATATAAGTATTCTGGAGCAATATTGATGTTGTTTTGATGTTGTTTTCTTAGAAAATGAATATGTACGTTTCATAAAAACCTGGACTGTGTTTGAGTAGACTGTTAATGTAAGAGACAAAATAATTTAAGCACTTTAGCAAAAATACAAGCTTGTTTATGCTTTTAATTAGTTTTACATTTGGAATATTCCTGTAAGTCAAGCCATTATTTCCATTATGTGATTTAACACTTTCCCACAATGTATATTGTGTCACCTCAGGCGAAAGACTCCGGTCAGCTTGAGAACAAATGGCTGATGATCAACATTCAGAATGTCCAGGATTTTGCCTGTCAGTGTCTAAACCGAGACGTGTGGAGCAATGACGCTGTGAAAAACATCATCAGAGAACACTTCATATTCTGGCAGGTACATTTACACAGACATAAAAGTCTTCTGTCTCTTTGTCTTCCATGACATTATTTGAATTGTGAATGTGAGCTTTTGAGTTGTTTAGGTAAGCTGTGTTTGCTTGTAGGTGTACCATGACAGCGAGGAAGGGCAGAGGTACATTCAGTTTTACAAGCTTAACAAGTTCCCCTATATTTCTATCTTGGACCCTCGTACAGGTGAGAGAAACAAGGCAGTGTTGAACTGATTTATTACGTTTTCTGGAAAATAAGTTTGGGCCAATTCATTTCAGATGCCCATGCCAAGTCATACATAAAATGACTCGTGTGCCTTTTCTATAATGAGCATATTTTTGATGAAATAAAATTCATATTTTGGGGGTAAAAATGCCTCAAAAAAAGAATACATTTATAACTATATATAACTATATATATATATATATATATATATATATATATATGTGTGTATATATATGATTTTTTTTGTCAATGCAATTCTTTTTTTATTTTTATTTTTTATTTTTTTACACAGGGCATTTACATTAAATTCATTCATGTCATTAAATGCAATCTTCTTGAAAATGGAAATGAAAAAAAAAAATTTTTTTTTCAACTATATGAAACCAACATAAATTCAGAGATTACCTGGCACATGCATTTTGAAATAGATTTTTTATTAAATGTATTGTTTTCAAAGGAGTTAATACTGGTGCTTGTCATTTATGTTCTTATCAATTTTATACAACAATATATTCAACTACAATTTCTCAAATCTGGATGAAAATGTTTTTTTTTATTTATTGCATTACACTGGTTTTGCTATAGTTCATGTATATTCATGCATAATATATAATTTTTTTTAAATTGATAAAGTAGTAAGACATAACTAGTAAAGTAGTAATAACATGGTAGTAATATGATAACATGAAACTTTGAAATGTTTGCATATTGTTTTTTAAAAAAAAATGTTATTTCAGCGTTTTGTTTTGTTTTTCCCTCTGACATATACAGGACAAAAGATGGTTGAGTGGAACCAGTTAGATGTGTCCTCATTCCTGGATCAGGTCACAGGCTTCCTATCAGAGCATGGGCAGCTGGATGGGCAGTCCAGTCAACCTCCGGCCAAGCGGGCTCGTTCTGTAAGTCTTCCACTTTATGCTCCTGGAGGTTCCTGAAAAAACATTTATATATTTTTGCTTCGCTTTTTTATCCGTCTATACAGGAGAGTTTGATAGATGCCAGTGAGGACAGTCAGTTAGAGGCCGCTATCCGGGCCTCTCTTCAAGAAACACACTACGAGTCCACCCAGGACAAGGCAGAGTCACGCTCAGATGATGATTCAGATGCCGAGCCTTTCTCTGACAGCGAAGGCCTGATCTCAGTGGATGGCTCAGACAATGAGGCCGGTGGAGGGGAGGATTCTTTAGACGGACACATCTCTGCAGAGGTAGCTCCTCCTATCAGGCCGGACAGCCCAGCCCATCACAGGAAGTCCCCACACAAAGAGCTGTGCCACAGGAAAGAGGAGAGTAAGAAGAACCACCTAGAGCCGGTTGGGCTCGGGCTCAGTCACAGTCAGACAGGACAAGCTGAGTCCCAACAGCGACTGGGAGAAAACCACAGATCCACATCACACCAGCCCTCAGAACCTGCCGGCACCAGCACAGCAGATCCAGACGACAACGGTATACGCCATTTCATACGCATGTCAGTTGTCTAAAGGGATAGTTCACCTCAAGATAAAAACGGTCATTATTTGCTCACCCTCATGATATTTCAAACCTGATTGCCGTTTTTTTTCACTGAAGATAAGAGGAAAAATCCTCATATAGTTCATAGTGAACTTGTCTGCCAAAGTCCAAAGAAGCACTATAAAAGCACCCTAAAGGTAATCCATATGAAACAACATCTTTGTGTGAGAAACAGACTGAAATGGAACTATTCTCTGATCTTCCCTCCCAAATAGATGCTAATTTGAGAATCATTGTGTCCAGATGGAGTCAGAAACAAAGCAAACCCATTTGTAAATTAATCATTCTTTTGAGTGCCACAGCCATATCACCCTGCAGCCCAAGACTGGTTGTCCACTGAAGCTAAGCAGGGTTGAGCCTGGTCAGTACCTGGATGGGAGACCTCCTGGGAAAACTAGGTTGCTGCTGGAAGAGGTGTTAGTGAGGCCAGCAGGGGGTGCTCACCCTGTGGTCTGTAATCGGACAGCTGTTTCCACACTGCTGTCATGTTTGCTGCATTAGCGCGTGCCTCTATTTGATCGTGTCACGTCATTGGTCGGTACAATTTATTCGGTCTTTTCGCTTATTCCGAATAATTTCGGTTGCCGAACATTCGGTGCATCCCTAAATAAAAGCGCTATATAAATGCCTCATTCATTCATTCATTTATTCATTTTGAGCCAGATTAGAATCTTTGGAAATCCAACGCATTGATTCAGTGATCCAGTCATAAGGAGTTTGTGTGCTAAAAGCCAGAATGGAAGATTATCAGTTAATAATGACTTAAATTTCAGTCTGTTTCTTGCAGAAATCTATCAGATGGCTTAAGAAGACTTGCATATGGTCAGTTTTGTTTCGTTTTGTTTTGCCATTTTTGGACCTGTCATATGGAAACGAGCTGATCTTCAAACATTGACCTTTTGTGTTCTGCAGAAAAGATAAAACAATATACAGGTTTAGAATGACATGTAGACGAGGTAAATAATTAGTTTTTTTTTTTTTTTTGGTGACTGTCCCTTTAAAGGATTTGAACATTTATACATGTTAATAATATTCAATTAGAATGAATTAATGTAATAAAATGACTCTGTCCACAGGACCAAAGGCCCGCTTAATGCTGCGATACCCAGATGGCCAGAGAGAACAGATAGCACTGTCTGCTAAAGCTAAACTCATGGTGGGTATGGCGTTTCATGATTTGTGTAGTCCATAGGTGTCACACTTTTTTTGCCATTGCCAACTTTGTCCCTACTGATAATCGCTTAAACTTTTACCATGATAAAAGATTGACAAGATAAACTTCTGTTTCGTCCTTTTAATAACAAGTTTAGTAACTTTTTTTTCAAATAACAAAACGAACAAACAAGAATAATACAGAGCCATTCAAAAAGCAATTACAAAGTGAATACAAAAATCTAAAACATCTAAATACTGTTTGTCAATACTTGCTTGCTTCTCCATGACAAGTGGATGTCAGAAACAAAGCTTTTGTGTATCAGGCTATTTCTGCTTTTCCTCAAGTGCCACCTACAGTCAAAAAGCCGGTACATTTTAACTGGTTGATGGAAAATTAGATAAGAACCTAGAATGCACATTTGTAAAAATCAAAACAGTTCGGATAAGTTATCTAGAATTATTCATGGTATTACGAAGTGTTCACAATAACAATACTGTGCTTTAAGGCTGTATAATTTGGGGGAAATGATTTATTTTGTGTGTGTTTTTCTTTTCTGATAAAAGTTGTTATTTGGAATTTAAAATTCAATTTAAAAATCCAGGTTTGCTGTGCTTTATTGTAGGGCTGCACAATTTAGCTAAAACGTAATTATTTATCAATGTCTTATTAAATAAACAATAACAATCTTTTAAAAATAAGTATTTAAGATAAATAATATAATTGAGTTTTACAGCTGTAAAATTACAATACTAATATTTATCTTAATTTCTTAATTTTCAAACATTAAACCATCCAACTTTTATTTTGGGAAAACCACAAGGAGCCATCAAAGCTTCTCTTTTCTTGATAAGCTCTTCTCATAACAGAAGTATGGGAAGATGGTTGGTACATGTTGTGTTACCAAATGCATGTTCAAGTGACCCATACCCAAGCAAATTAAGCCATATCATGATTTTCACTTTATTAATCATGCAGTCCTATACCATATTACCGAAAACCAACATATGTCTAGCCCCTACCAATTCATGAAAACCTTATTTCTGTTATAAAAGGGAAATAAATTGCAGCAGGAGGCAACTAATACAGAAACATCTCGGTTACGTATGTAACCCTCATTCCCTGAAGGAGGGAACGGAAACGTCACGTCGGTGAGCGGCGAATTGGGATCTCGCTTAGAGAGACCAATCTACTTCGATTGTAAACTAAACGAGCCAATGCACATTGGCATGCGATTATTGCATCCAGCTTGCAGTCCTATACCATATTACCGAAAACCAACATATGTCTAGCCCCTACCAATTCATGAAAACCTTATTTCTGTTATAAAAGGGAAATAGATTGCAGCAGGAGGCAACTAATACAGAAACATCTCGGTTACGTATGTAACCCTCATTCCCTGAAGGAGGGAA
>NW_015666593.1:487838-488162 GCF_001515625.1 Sinocyclocheilus rhinocerous
CTTGTCGGTTGATGTACGCAACGGTCGCAGTGTTGTCCGTACGGACCAGTACGTGCTTGCCTCGTAAGCGTCCTTTGAGACGGATCAAGGCCAGGCGTACTGCCAGCAACTCTAGGCAATTAATGTGCCAGTGTAGTTGGGGGCCCGTCCAAACCCCGACACTGCAAGCCCGTCGAACGTGGTCCCCCAGCCGGTGGTAGAGGCATCCGTGTGAACCACAGCATGCCTGGAGACCTGTTCCAGGGGCACTCCTGCCCGGAGAAACGCAAGGTCTGACCACGGGGTGAAGGTTTGATGTCAGGCCGGCGTGACTCGAACCCGGGG
>NW_015666593.1:488821-501919 GCF_001515625.1 Sinocyclocheilus rhinocerous
ATGGACGCAACGGTCGGAGTGTTGTCCGTATGGACTAGTACGTGCTTGCCTCGTAAGCACCCTTTGAGACGGATCAAGGCCAGGCGTACTGCCAGCAACTCTAGGCAATTAATGTGCCAGTGTAGTTGGGGGCCCGTCCAAACCCCGACACTGCAAGCCCGTCGAACGTGGTCCCCCAGCCGGTGGTAGAGGCATCCGTGTGAACCACAGCATGCCTGGAGACCTGTTCCAGGGGCACTCCTGCCCGGAGAAACGCAAAATCTGACCACGGGGTGAAGGTTTGGCGGCCAGCAGTGTGACTCGGACCCGGTCAGTGCCGCGTAACCACGCCCACCTCAGGACTCTGCCATGGAGCCAGTGTTAAAACGGTCTCATATGAAGCAGCCCCAGCGGCATTACTGCCACTGCAGCTGCCATATGACCCAGGAGCCTCTGAAACTGTTTCAGTGGGACCGCCGTCCTGCCCTTCAACATATTTGGGCAGTTCAACACCGACTGAGCACCGACTGCATGAGGCGTGCTCGACCGAATCCAACTCCATACCGAGAAAAGAGATCCTCTCCAAGGAGAGTTTGCTCTTTTCCCAGTTGACCCGAAGGCCCAACCGGCTGAGATGCGAAAGCACCAAGTCCCTGTGTGCACACAACTGATCCTGAGACTGAGCTAGTACGAGCCAGTCATCGAGGTAGTTGAGAATGCGAATGCCCTGTTCTCTCAGGGGAACAAGGGCTGCCTCCGCAACTTACGTGAAGACACAGGGAGACAGGGACAGCCCGGAGGGCAGGACCACATACTGATATGCTCGTCCTTCGGACGCGAACCGCAACAATGGTCTGTGGTGCGGAAGGATCGACACATGAAAGTACGCATCCTTTAGGTCGATCGCTGCAAACCAATCTCGGGGACGGATGCACCAGAAGATGCGCTTCTGCGTCAACATCTTGAACGGTAACCGGGACAGGCCAGACGAGTACCTACAGACCCTGGAGGGAAGGCACGGTTCGCCCTTCCGGGTGGAGGCGGTATCAGGACACAACTGCATCGCAACTGACTGCTCCACCGGGGGGACCCCCGTATACCCCCTAGCTGCACCACCATCAAGAGTGGTGAGGGAGGAGGAGCTAGCAGGCCGGTTTCCGGCAGAAAAAGGTGCTTACCCGGGAAAGCATAGCCGTTATTTCTCCAGAAAGCTCCGGCTCACCCTCCGATGCAGCGATCGACGTCCGGTCGTCGGGAGGAGCGCCAATGGATACTGCTGGTACGCTCCTTGTAGAGGGCCCAGCACGTTCCATTGGCAGCTCAACTGGTTGCGGAGTGCAAGAGGAGCGATGGTCCCCCGATGGTTGGTTCCCTGGAGGGTTTGCCATCACTGTTACCCTCAGACCGCCCCAGTCTTCTTCTCTCAGTAGAGTAGTCAGGAGCAGAACGATGTGATCGCTCGGCTCCGAAGTGAAAAGCTGAATATGTGCAGCACCGGCGGCCTACTTATACTCACGCTGTGATCAGCGACAGCTGGATGCAATAATTGCATGCCAATGTGCATTGGCTCGTTTAGTTTACACTCAAAGTATATTGGTCTCTCTAAGTGAGATCCCAATTCGTCGGTCACCGATGTGACGTTGAGAGTGACTGACTGAAAGGGAACACAGTTTCAATCGTGTGTGAATTCTGATGCGGGTTTTGGATGTTTTTTAGTTGAAGTTAGTTATGGTCTAATGTAAAAAAATTTAGATGTGCCCTTCATTATCTTCCTTTGTTCTTATTTTGTAGGCACTGGTGAGACACGTTCAGTCTAAGGGATTCGCCAATGAACGCTTCGAACTCGTCACCAACTTCCCCCGCCGAAGACTCGCTCACTTGGACTATGACGTCACACTGCAGGAAGCAGGACTGTGTCCGCAGGAGACTGTGTTTGTGCAGGAGAGGAATTAGCCCCTCCCCATGTATAATAATACACCCCCTCCTGTCCTGTCATTTGTGCCCTCGAAAGACTGAATTGACTGTGCCCTGTTACCACTTTTTTTTTTTTTAAATTTTTTATAATAAGTCCCGGATACTCCGAACATTTGGTAGTTCATAGGGACCGTCCGCTGAGCTGCATTTGTCAACGTATTTATTTACAAACAACTCGGCACATCCCATCCTATCTGGTTCTAATTCTTCAAGACAGTACATGCCCATGAGTTATGCTCATGTTGAATGGAAATTAAAAGGGTTTTACAGATGGCCTTGATATAGGGAAAACATTGTGTATCATGTATATGCAAAGTTTATAAGGATTGAACATCAGTTCCAAAGTGACTACAGTTCCTGTTAAAATCATCTGAGCAGGTTGGGATCCTATTGAACATGGGCTCAGGTGATGAATTTAGGAGAATGTTTATTATTTAGAGGTAAGCCCTCACATATCTCCGCTGCAATGTGCAAGGACGGATGAAGTAGAGTGACATTTAGCTATAGTAAGTTTCTATCTCCTTTTTTTATATACTGCATCATTTCCACAAAAACTGATTCGCAAATATAATCATTGAAACAAAAGGGACAGTTTGTCTACTTGAGTATTTCTTCAGTAACTTATTCGATTTCTCCTGTTTGGTGACATGATTTTTATCAAGAATATGCGGTTTTGAGCAGATGGGAGCTTGAACATCTCTTATGCCACAGTAGAAGGATCTGGTTGTCTTTTTATGCATTTAGGGCAACTTTGTATGTTTGTATACAGAATCTTAAGTGATAGCTTAAGCTTAGTAGTGCTCCAATATTATGAACAGTATGAGCACAAGAACGTGGCCACTGGGGCCAGACATATACTCAAAGTAGCTGTAACATTTTTCTCATAGATATCTATATGTAGATCCCACATTAGCAGCTGTTTCAGTGGCTGCTAATAATCTAAGTCATCCACCATATTGTAATGGTAACACCTAGTTATTCACATGTAAGAATATCTATTTCTGCAATATCTATTTGTTTAGGATCTGATTTTCACGGGATATTTAGTTTATCATTAGTGTTAAATAATGCTGCATGTGATAAATAAAAAAGAGTATTTGTTAAAGCTCTTATATATATTACTGATCATCAGAGAACCCTACTTTGCTAGTGATGAGCAGCATCTGAAAGTATGCTGAAAAAAATTCCACGGTTTTCACTAAAATATTAAGCAGCACATCTGCTTTCAACATTAATAGCAAATCAGCATATGAGAATGATTTCTGAAGGATCATGACACTAAAGACGAGAGTAATGGCTGCTAAAAATTCAGCTTTGGCATCACAGAAATTGCATATTCAAATAGAAAACAGTAATTTTAAATGAATAATATTTTACAATCTTGCTGTTTTGCTATTTGCCTTGATATCCCTCTGCTTTTTCCTGCTCTTGTATCATTACAGTAAATGAGATAAAATTGCCCAGAGAATTTTTAATTTGTGATATCCAGGCCTGCAAGAAACATAAAATATTTAGATATTTAAAAACATTTGGTCATTGACATTTCTCTAGTGAATATCAATGTAGTTATGTTTGGTTGTAATATATTTCATCAGCTTCAAGTTGCTCTCATGATTGAAGTTTGATTGGCTAAGTCAAGAAGTTAGACATCGCCTGGAGCAGGAAAACCGCTGAATATTAAATATGATTTATGGGAAGACCCTGAGATGGAACAAAGGAAGAAGGAAACATCAAACAGTTCCAGATGACAGGATGTTTCAAGGACAAGATATGTTCCCTCTGAAGATCAATGAGACACCTACTCCAGAAACACAAGAAACAGCTTGGGTTTGAGATCCAGTCCCTCGTTAACATGGTGTAGGATTCTGTCATAACCATATTTATTGCAGGCAGGGATCTCAAAGAATGAACATGAACATATATTATTGCATGATATTGTGACTCCCATCAGGACATTCGGCAACTTTGAGGTTGTCATTTATTAAGTAAAGAATCTGTCTGATGTAAAGCAGTTCTCGAACTGCAAAAAGCTATCTTAATACAGATATCACAGTTCAGATTATAGATCAAATAATGCATGTTGGGCAACAAAAAAATGTTTGAACATGTTATCTATAGTGTTGAAATGGAATTCTGCTGTAGTTTCATTTCTACTAGTCTTTAATCACAGAACTGTAAGAAAAAATAATACCAATTGTTTTGTTTGATTGTTTGGTCAGTTAAGAGAGATCACCAAGAAGCAGAGTCTTCAAAGGGATTTTCAGTAGAACACAGTAGGCTTATACTGTGATAAAAAAAAAAGTGATAATCATTAGTTCGTGATAACACAGACTTAATCTCACTTCACCTGTAGTGATGATGACATTTTCAATCATCACAGTGACTAAAAATCCATTTTGAATCTGTTTACTAATGACCCGTTCACTGATTCTTTATAGTGACTCTTTATGGCGGTTAGGTGGCGCCGAGTGAGTCCATGATTCTTGAGACCCGGCAAAACATTGTAGGAATTTTAATTTTATTTTTTCATGTCATTACATTGTTTAGAGCATTAAAAAAATGTAAATAAAAAAATGATATTTCATAAGTTATGCAACGTCCTTGGTAGAGGACAGCGGGACTCGATTTAAAAAAAATAAATAAATAAAAAGACATGAATGAACATGCATAGGCAAAAACAATAGATTTTTTTTTTAAACCACCAATACATTTTTAGTTTTCAGGATTTTTTTTTGTTTTTTTTTTTTTCCAAACTTTTTTTAAAGATATATAAAGATAATTCTCAACTATGTTATAACAGAATTATTTGATATACCATTTTTCTTTATGCAAAATGTGTGTAAAATGGCCATAAACAGGTTTTCTCATTATATATAATGTATATATAAACTAAATCTAATTCGCATATTAATGTGTTTTTGGCGCAACATGTAAAGAAAAAAGAAGTGTAATAATGGGAGTAATAATTGACCAGATTTTCATAATAATATCAGACATTTTTGAAGACCAAGGAGAGGGAGTGGTCATGGTGAAACATCCAAACATTTAGTACCTCTGAAAAGCCCTGAATGTGCTCTGTGCAGGACATTAAAACTGTGGCATGTATAGTCTCAGAGTGTCCTCATATGAGGATGCAGGGTCTCAGGAGGTTAAATGTCTGAACGAGACGTAACAGTGAGTCGATTGTTCCTACAGATAGTTCACAATCACTTAGACGGCTTAAGTCTTTTGTCTATAGGTAGGGACTGAAGAACTAACGGAGTGAACTTTGTTTGATGTGTATATTTTAAATTTATAGAGAGTTTTAAGAAGGCGATAAAAGTGCGAGTTTTTAACAACACGAGGGTGAGTAGCTATATAAAAACAGAATTTCATTTTTGAAGCCAGATGAGTTTTGTGACCAAATGTCACAAGTTTTTCACCAGAGGTCACTGTCAGGCAGTTGTTTCAGCCAGATGTCTTGCCATTAAAGTTAACAATCACCTGGTAATAAATAGCCTAATAATTAGGCTTCTTTTTGTGTATTCATAGTTCATATTTTTCATTGTTTCCTGTGATGTTACATTGATCCTCAGTTTCTGTTTTCAGTATTTAACTTTTCAGTCTTTTCAAGTGCATGATTATTAGATCATTTAGTCAGTTTTCGGTATGGCTGATATGTTGTTGATCTTTCAAACATTATTTTGCATGACACGCCATAGTCATGTCCATAACCATAACCAAATAGTCTCGTTTCTCCAGCCCATGTATTGATTTTTTTCGGCCCCTACCTGTGCTCCCTGCTCACACCTTTATCCACTGTGCTCATGTAACAGGTATGGAAAGTATTATACTGTACATGTTTCATGTTAAAATGTATACCTGATGTGCCTGTCTGTATATGTGTGCATCTTCCCTTTTAATGTTCTGACTGCAGTGTTAATCTTAATTTTTTTCCTGTCTGTCTGTGCTCCTTCTCTTTGCTTTCTGTATTGTGTCTGCGCGAGAGAGGTAGGTTTCTATTAAGCTCTGATTAATCTAATTTCATATTTGCTTTAAAGGGGACATCGAATGCCCATTTTCCACAAGTTGGCATGATTCTTTAGGGTCTTCATGAAATGTCTGTTGCTAACATACTTTGGTTAAAATTCCGCAATGTAAAACAACACCCTTTTTAACTTGTCAAAAACAGCTCACAGCGACCCATTTCAGTGCATGTCTCTTTAAATGATAATGAGCTTCTGCTCACCCCACCAGACTTTTCCATGGGGTGTTTGGACACAAGAGATATGAATTGTTGCCTTGGACTCTATATATGGCTCGGAGGTGATCTTATTCAAATAACTAGCGATCTATGAAGAAACCGGCTGTAAATTGAAACAGCTCACTGGATGACACAGTTTCAGACTCAAAGCCCATAACAAACGGGCTGTGTGTTTTCTTTTCAACTTTAAAGGGGTCATATGATGCTGCTAAAAAGAACATTATTTTGTGTATTTGGTGTAATGAAATGTGTTTATGCGGTTTAAGGTTCAAAAAACACATAATTTTCCACATACTGTACATTATTGTTTCTCCTCTATGCCCCGCCTTTCTGAAACGCGTCGATTTTTACAAAACTAATCGGTCTGAAAAGCGAGGTGTGCTCTGATTAACCAACTATCCAGTGCGTTGTGATTGGCCGTGGGAGCATATACAGGCTAAACAAGAGCGGTGCAAGAATTGAGCCTTGTGGGACTCCGCATGTCATGGACGTCCACTTAGACTTATGCTCTCATATACTCACATAATAACCTCTCCCTTCTAAGTATGACCTGAACCATTTGATTACCATCCCAGAAAGCCCGACCCAGTTTTCCAGTCTCTCTAGAAGTATGTTATGATCGACCGTGTCAAACGCAGCACTGAGATCTAGTAGTACCAGCACTGATATTTTTGAAGAGAAGAGATTATTGAATAAAGTCGTTTTGAGTCATTTTTGTTTTTTTTGCACACAAAATGTATTACTACAGTAGTATTCGATATTGATTCAATTGCTATAATTGTATGTAAAGAATTTATTATTTTTGTTGTTGTTGTTGCAGATTGTTTCAGCCATCTGATGAAACTGAAGAATTAGTGAAGGGAATTGACGTGGGCATCCTGATTGTGACTGAGGAGGAGCAATGGGAAGTGCTTCCAAAAGAGACCATTGACGTTGCTCTCATTTTGGAAGAGCGTCTTGTCCTCACCAATACAGTGGCATGCGAAAGTATGGGAACCCCTTGCAGAATCTGTGAAAATGTGAATAATTTTACCAAAATAAGAGAGATCATACAAAATGTATGTTATTTTTTATTTAGTACTGTCCTGAGTAAGATATTTTACATAAAAGATGTTTACATTTAGTCCACAAGAAAAAAAATAGCTTGGTTCTTAATACTGTGTGTGGTTACCTGGATGATCCACAACAGTTTTTTTGTTTTGTGATGGTTGTTCATGAGTCCCTTGTTTTTTCTGAACAGCTAAACTGAGCACTGTTCTTTAGAAAAATCCTCCAGGTCCCTCAGATCCTTCAGTTTTCCAGCATCTTTTGCATATTTGAACCCTCTCCAGCAGTGACTGTATGATTTTGAGATCCATCTTTTCACACTGAGGACAATTGAGGGACGGGTGGTGAAAACTTTTTTGAATTTGAAGATCAAGGTAAATTGTACTTAATTTGTCTTCCGGGAAACATGCAAGTGTCTTCTGTTGCTTTCGAAGGCCAGTACTAAATGGAAAAAAAAAAAGATATTTCAACAAAATAAGAAAAAATTGGACATCTTCATCCTGTTCAAAAGTTCAGGCTCTTAATGCATTGTGTTGCCTTCTGAAGCATCAGTGAATGTTTGAACCTTTTTTAATAGTTGTGTTTGAGTCCCTCAATTGTCCTCAGTGTGAAAAGTTGGATCTCAAGATCATACAGTTACTGCTGGAGAGGGTTCAAATATGCAAAAGATGCTGGAAAACTGAAGAATCTGCAGGACCTGGAGGATTTTTCTGAGGAACAGTGCTCAGTTTAACTGTTCAGAACAAGCAAGGGACTCACGAACAACCATCACAAAACAAAAAAACAGTCGTGGATCATCCAGGTAACCACACACAGTATGGGTCTTCTTTACATCGTTAACATTGATTACCCAAAACACATGAAGTACACTTTTGATGTTCTCCAAAAACTTTTCATGAACATTGGTGGGAGCAGCTGTTCTTTGCGTGTTCACGGGTAGCTTTGGGCTTTTTGCACTTAGTTCAACACACTTTTTTGTCATGTTATTACATCTCTTTTTACAATTTTTTAATGCACTTTGATGCATGTTCTGAACTCTGACTTGTCATATTGAGCTGGGAAATGTAGAATCCGTCATCTGTTTGTCATATGATGTGCTGTTGAGAAAGGAATTTAAATATTTACTGTGCAGTCCCTTGCCAAAATGGTAGGCTTTACAAAACACTTTAGAGTGTCTGTTTGAGACTTCAGATGTTTGTTTATATTTGAATTCTGCAACCCTATAAATTGTCAGTGTATCAGTTTCAATCTCTGACAGCAAATTGCTTGTAAGAAGTAAGAATAAATAAAAATGTGAATGAAAAAATTTGTCTCAATCATTAAATCATTCTGTTAAAGAAGGCAAAACATTTTGTCATCTTAACTAAAAAATGTAAGGCAGCGGGCTAACAAATATGCTACGCTTGATTGACTCATCTCATTAAGTTAAAATAACAAATATTTTTCAAGTTGACATGATTTCACTTGTTAAAACAACACAACATTAGTTGACTGGACAAGTAAATAATACTTGAGTCAACTAAGAAAATCCATTATTTTGACAGTTTTTTAAAGGTTGATTCTACTTTGAGAGGAAGTTATTTCAATAAGAAATGTATTGTCAAGTTAAATAATTTTAAGGCAGCGGGGTAACAAAGTTTATTAAGTTGACTCAAGAAATTATTTTTTACAGTGCAACTAGGTGCAAATTGAAGTTTAAAAAGAGGCAAATTCAATGTTATGCACACATAATGCACTCAAAATATTTACACTAAGACAGAATTTTTATTTTAAAACAGTCATAACCTAACATTTTTCAAATAAACCAGATTGTATCTGATCAGCAACTTCTTATTAATGAGTGAATGTGAAAGAAATTCAAAATGTTACCATGTTATTAGCATGTTAATGCAGCATTTGTCCCTTTTTTATTATTAATAATATATATATATATATGTGTGTGTGTGTTTATATATATATGTGTTTCTCACACACATATATATATATATATGTGTGTTTATATATATATATGTGTTTCTCACACACACACACACACACACACACACACACATATATATATATATATATATGTGTGTGTGTGTGTGTGTGTGTGTGTGTGTGTGAGAAACACGTTAAGTTTACTGTGTTTTATGTTTAGTGTTAGAAGAATCAAGATAGCATTTATGGAAGAATCTATAGGAAAATTCTTATTTTAAGCAAACTATGTTAATGTAATTATGTTAATTTATTCATATAATTATGATTGTTTGTGCTATTAATATGAGCTATTAATAATAACCGTTTTTACCATCTCCAACCAACCCCACTTAAATCATGTCAAGAAGGCAGCACCATTTATCACAGGAATCTAAATATACTGTAATATCAAGAAATAAAATGTGAAATCTTTCTCTAAATTATGTTTATAACATTTTAACTGAAGGATTATTCATTTATTGATTGATTTCACGTAGACAAAATCAGAAACTATGACAGGTTTTGGCCTTTTAATTTCTTTATAATATCAGTGGGTTTGCAGTTATGACCCAGAAATGAACCCTGACCTAACCAAACCTTATAATCAAACATACCAGTTCTCTTTTACTACTTGCATTGAATAAACATAAAATGTTCCAATGCCCAGCAAATAAAATATGAATAAGATCTACAGTAAATTATGCAACAAATCTGAGTGCTAAGCCACAGATTAATGTTTAATTGGCAGGTGAATAAGAATCTCTATAGTCATGCAGATGAAATTTTAAATGAATCAACCACCTGTTTATGAATGTTTTTTTATTCATCTGCATTGGACAATTTGTCAAATGTCTATCTACGGTTTTGCTAAAACTCTTTAATGCTTACATAGGCCTATTACCTTTAAACTTTTGCAACCCGGGCTAAGTTAAGTAGCTGCAGCTGGTCAAATAGTCAGGTCAGTCAACCACAGAATTTGGACATAGGACACATGTCAGCTCTACTACTACTCAGGAATGTATAATCAAAACAGAGAGATTTGACATTCTCACACTTACTAATCGGTCAGCACAGATCACTCTGTATGTGGTTTTAGTGCCACTGCAATATAACTGCATGCTCAGATCCTATAAAGTGTTCCAAAACTCTACTTGAAGTGGTTACATAAGGGAGCTGGACTTCAGTCACCTCTGTTCATTCTCAGTAACCAACCTGCATGAACTAAAATGTTCCAATAATTCAGTACTCCACTCTTTTAACTGTTGAAGAATTAGCATGTTTTCCTGCACAAAGTTCAACATCAATGTCAGAGGATTCCAGAAATATTTCTGTTTAACTTCTACAACCCCAATTTCCTTAATTTTACATGCTCGGAGAAGAGAAGGATATGCAGATGCTTATAGTCAGTTTTCAATCAAACATGTCATTTTTTCATGACCTGCCATTTGTGAGCATATCATTGTGAGCATGACGTATGATCTCTTCATGCAGTGCTCCTGTATCCCTGGACAATGTATCATGAAGCGTCTGCTTGAAGCCTGTCTGTTATCTCATCCAGATAGCAGAGTGTCCGAGGTCAGAGTTCATGAGATAGACGGTTGGACCTTGTAAAGTCAAAGTTGGTTCAAAATGGATTGACACTTTAAGTGGGTTATAGTTTGATTACAATGGTCCTGGTATAGTAATGAAGAGAAAAGCCATTAAAAGAATTAGATTCTTGATAATAATATTTGAAATAAGAACATTTAATAATAATGTAATTTGAATTAATTTAAATGATGATAATATATTAAAACACCTTCACTGCTTATTAATATTTAAAAAAAAGAATGTCAACCAAAGTCAAGTGGTGCAATCAACATGCAGAAAAAAACATAAAACAAGAAATGTTATAATAAAAGGGGTAGGAAAACTTATGCTATGTCATTATTTCATTTTTTTTATATAAAGTTCACAAATCTGTTATAAATTAGTTAAATCTATATAAAAACATTTTTATAGTCATTACATTTAAATTAAAATTGTAAACAAAACAAAAACCATATGAAACCAATGAAGAGTAATATTTGAAATGACTTGTTACGTGTTTTAAACTAGATTTTTTTTTAAACTAATCCACTTCTTTATTATGGACAATTTTATTGGTCATTGACCCAATACAAATTAGTATCAGGGTGCAGGTATGGATCTATATTATCTATAAAATATTTTTCAAATGTCTTTTCATTTGATGCCCCCCCCCATCTTTGGACATTCCAGAATTGTGCAACACCAGTCAAACACTGGTATGATTTTTGTGATTTAGTAGCAGATACTGGTACCTGCAATGTTTAATCTGGACGTCATCACACTTCTGACATACCCCAAAAAAGGCGTTTTGGTTACTTTGCTGAACCTCCATCAGTTTGTACTTTACGCTCTTGCATTGAGTAATATTTACAATGTACAAATATGGACCGGTCCATTGATTGCCAAGCACACAAACACAATGGTCTTGGAACAGAGACAACACTGTTTACTCTGAGCAAATGTCTTTCCAAATGCAGCCATCCACCACAAAATGAGTCAATCATGTTAAGGAGCATGTAAAGAATTTGAATGCAGACTGTGTTTGGCTTGCAGTAACTGGACACACACTTTGATGCTGATACACACAGCAGCAGAAATCAGAACCAATTGCCACACGGACTTTATCTTAACTATAAGATTTTGAGTTAAGATTCCAGTTGCATAAACTACAATTCCAGTATCATCGTATATATATATATATATATTTTTCATAAATGTCAGGTTAGAGTAAGTTTTTAATGTAATTTTTGGTAACACTTTAGATTAGAGAACACATATTCACTATTACCTCTAAATAAGCTCCCAATTTGCTGCTTATTTATAGTAAGTAAGGTAGTTGTTGTAGTAGTTATGGGGTCGGGTTAAGGGATCTAGAATATGTGCTTTAAAAGTACTTGTAAACAGCCAATATGCTAGTAATATGCCTGCTAATAAGCAACACAAAATAAAAGTGTGTTAAAATAAAAAGAAAAGAAAAGTGTTACCCAATTTTCTAGGTGCATGTACAGTATAATTGTACTGTTCTACTATTAATTTGTACAAAAAATAAAGCTAATGTTTTTTGTTAATAAATGTTTGAATTTAACATTAACTTCACCAGGGAATTTCCATGATGGCTACTTCTGCAAAATGTGATCTGGCACATAGCCTGCACAAGCAGATATTGAGAAATCATGAGCAAACGCTGATGATGATCTAGTCTTGTGTTTGTCTGGCCCAACCCACTAGTGCTTCCAGAGCTCCTATAAAAAGACTGGTCTCTCCTGTCTCTTCCTGCCAAAAATCCCTGGTGAAGGCCTAATATGAACATCCTGCTCATCTCGTTGCTGGGGTGCCTTGGTAATTGCCATGTTTGATATTTTTGACATTTTCTTCTTCAGTTCTTCTTAATACTTCTTAATCATTGTGCTCAGCTGGATAATTAACTATTACTGTGTCATTTTCTTTGCAGTTGTGGCACTGCCCTCAGCCAGTGCTCAGCAAGTCAAATGGTGTGTGAAGTCACAGAATGAACTGAATAAATGCCAACACCTTGCCACCAAATTACCAGAGCTTAGGTGTCATCTCAAATCTTCTGTGACTGAGTGCATGACAAGCATCAAGGTAATAAAACATGCTTATTATTTTTCCTCACTCACCCTTGGGTGTTTTGTTTAATCAAAACTGTAACATTTTAATTAAATTGTCTATGATTCACAGACTGGTGATGCCGATGCTATAACTGTAGATGGAGAACATGTTTACCAAGCTGGACTCCTAAATTATGGACTCCGTCCTATTATTGCAGAGAAACCTAAAGAAGGTAATATTTTATCACAAGAAAAAAAAAA
>NW_015666593.1:502381-520561 GCF_001515625.1 Sinocyclocheilus rhinocerous
TATATATATATATATATGTGTGTGTGTGTGTGTGTGTGTGTGTGTACCTATAGACTAAATGATTGGTATTATTCAGTCTAAATAGGAATTTGTAATAGATAAATAAATAGATAATAGATATGTTTGTCATATTGCTAATATGACAGTTAAATTAAAAAATATTATGCAGAACATGTAGTGTAATTCAGATAGGTCTCTTTGACTGGGGTTTTATTAATTGATTTGTCATTCATTATTCAGTTATTCAACTCAATTGTCAAAATATATCACAATATTTGTATTTCAGATTAAAGGGGGCATAACACACACAGTTTCTGCCAATCTCATGTTAATCTTGAGTACCTATAGAGTAGTATTGCATCCTTCATATCGCCGAATAGTCTTTAGTTTGATCAGATTTGTAAAAGACAGATACAGCTGTACAGCTTCTCTCTGAAAACAGTCGAGCTGCTGGAGTCGAGCTTATGACGTAACAGGGCCATACTCGGAAAAAAAAAAGCTTTCTGAAACTTATATGAACTCTGAAGGAGTGTATTTGGCACAGAAATTCTCCTTCATACGCCCAACTTGTTTTTTGAAACGTTGGCCATGTTTAGCATGAGAATCCAACTCTTTAAGTCAGAATGCATGAAATAGCATTAGACCTCCCCTTTAATGACACTTTTTTTTTTTCAAATATAAAATTAAATAATAACATCACATTATACCTCTTACCCCAGTAGTAAGACAAGATGGCCTCTTTTTTATGATTTTCAATTTTGTACTATAACACCTAAATTAGCAAATGTTTCCTTTTTATTTCTCTTAATAATATGTTGGAAGATGCATCATCATTTGGCACATTATAGAATTGTCTCTAAATATCTTTCAATTTATCAGTCAGTTCTTCTCCTCTTCTTCTTAAGAATGCTGTTATGCTGTGGCTGTGGTCAAGAGTGACGCAAACTTCAACATCAATGATCTCAAAGGAAAGTCTTCATGCCACAGCTGTTATCAAAGGCCTGGAGGCTGGAATATACCCATTGGAAGACTGGTTGCACAAAATAAGATTCCTTGGGATGGTCCTGATGACATGCCTCTGGAGAAGGGTTAGAGTGGCTAGATTATTATTGTGTAAATTATCATCACATGGTTCTCTGGAATATTGATATTCAGTGGTCTGATATTTCCTAATATTGACCGCCATCAATGGCAACTCTGCATCCAGCTTATTTTTAAAATATAATTGCAGACATGATTATTTTTAACTTGAATGTGCAAGGCTTCCAATTTGATCTAAAACAGTCCAATATGCTGCTTGCTGCTTGAATATTTATTATCATAATCATGAGGACTTTTTACAGCACTTTGTTATTCTTCTAGTTATTAATCTATAGCAGTTAATGAATCAGACGTCTTGCACATTTACGGGAAATAGCTTACTTCTGCATTGAAAAATTAGGTGGATATCAGTCCGCTCATTTGTGTAACTAAAAAAAATTGTTTTGTCCATTGAACTTTACATTTGCATTTATTAATTTAGCAGACGCTTTTATCCAATATACAAGTGATTCATCATAAAGAGGCAATAAACATGAGAAGTGCTAGTAATACAAATGTTACAGACCTTGTTTAGATTAGAACGCTGAAAGCTGAAACAGCACTTTTTTCAGCAGAATGCAGTTCATTTTTTTTTGTCAGCAGGATGCAGTTCAGTTTTTTATTTCTTAGCTAGAGCTATAATATTATCTATAGTAAAATGTAAAAATATTTTCAACTCAAATCAGTATTTTATTTCAACTTTTTTTGATGAACAGGTTTTTAGTTGTGTTTGTGTGTGTGTGTGTGTGTGTGTGTGTTTTCCAGCTGTGTCACAGTTCTTTTCAAGCAGTTGCATTCCTGGAATATCGAAAGCCCTGTACCCAAATCTGTGTCAAGCTTGCCAGGGTGACTGCAGCTGCTCACAAAATGAAAAATACTACGGTGATAAAGGAGCCTTCCAGTACGACTCACACTAACACACTGTCAGATTCCATTGTCTTCTCTACATATGAACAACAATATAACTCATGCATTCTCTCCAGGTGCTTGAAAAATGGTCATGGACAAGTTGCCTTTGTTTGTCAGGATGCAATCCCACGTGAGTTATATCTTTTGCCAGAATCTAAAATATTCCTGACTGACATTAGAGTTGTGGCTGGAGGTTATGAATCCATGGCTGCTGATTTACAAGCTTCTTGTCCGATCTGAATTCTTAAGTGAGTGAGAGGCAGAACTACCAGCTTTTGTGCATGGATGGCAGCAGGAAAAACGTTGAGAACTACAAGGACTGCTACCTCGCCAAAGAGCCTGCCCGTGCTGTCATCGGCCGCATGGACGCTGATTCACAGCCGATCATTAAAGCCCTTTCTCAGGTATGCCATGCCACTTTGCTTCATTATTACTGAAAAAAGACCCTGTCGTTGTTTTAGGAGAAGTGAGTAATATTGAAAGCCATTGAAAGCCAACTTTTTTCAACTGTTGTGCTCGACAGGATCCGGATCTTTTCTCTTCTGATGCTTTTGGGGGTAAAGACCTGATGTTCTCAGACTCTGCATCTGGCCTGGTTGAGCTTTCTAAGAGCACAGACTCCTTCCTCTACCTGAAAGAAGATTATTATGAGGCCATTCGTGCCCTTAAAGGTGAGATACAATTATGCTAAAAACACACATGTGAATGTATACAGTGTCCCTAAAATGTATTAGGACAATTCTGACACAAATAAACATGCCATAAATAACATTTGAATTATTTAGCGTTCATTAAATGCTGGAAATATCTATATTTTATTTAGCATTTTTTGTGTGAACGTTATGGGTACTGACTGCATACATCCACTAAAAAGTGAGTTCTGAGAAATGCTCTAGCTTCATGTGTTTGCAGATGCCTCATTTTAAGTGTAACTTAGGTGTCGATTAACATTCAGGGCCTTGAGTATGTAGTTTTTAACATTTACTTGATTGAAAACATGATTGTATATTTTCTTCTCAGCTGGGAACACGCCAGCCCCGTCTCAAGACCGTAAAATTGAATGGTGTACCATTGGCCATGCAGAGCAACAGAAGTGTGACAATTTACAGATTCCTAGTTTGGAGTGCCGAAGGGCATCATCTGTGGAAGAGTGCATCAAGAAAATCATGGTATTGTTGGGTCACATGGATGGGTGCTAAGGTTGTCAATCATCCACCTGTAGGTTAATTTTCTGTTTGATTTTCTCCTTTAAAAGCGCAAAGAAGCAGATGCCCTTGCAGTTGATGGTGGCCAGGTATATATTGCTGGAAAGTGCGGCCTAGTTCCAGTTATGGTTGAGCAGAATAATCAACGTAAGAATGAGCACTGTCTCATATTTCATAAATCAGTTCCTAAGCCACCTGTTTATCAAAATGTACATATTTGATGAAACCTAAAATTCTATTCAATCTTTCCATGCAGAAAACTGTGATAAAGGTGGAGGTAAGTACTAGGCACTTCCACGTTTTAACTGTTGTCTATGAAAATTGATCTGCTAATCCTTTCTTAAATGGACAGTTAATCCAAAAATGAAAATTCTATCACTGTTTACTCACCGTTCACTTTTCCAAACATGTATGAGTTTCTTTCTTCTTTTGAACACAAAAGATGATATTTTGAGGAATGTTGGTAACCAAACAGTTGATGGTAGCCATTGACTTCCATAGTATGTATTTTCCATGCTATGGAAGTCAGTGGGGACCAGCAATTGTTTGGTTACCAACATTCTTCAAAATATCATCTTTTGTGCTCAACAGAAGAAAGTAAGTCACAGTAAGTAAATGATGACAGAATTTTCATTTTTGGGTGATCTATCCCTGTTCACACCTAGGACAATAATGATATAGTTTTAAAAATTGTTTTAAATTGAAATAAATAGCAGAGTACACACCACAACCATAACGATAATGGCACAGAGGAAAGATATAGTTGGAAACTATTTTTTCCAGCTGATGAAAAACATTGACAGCATGTCAGAATCCATCCTATTTTAAAGAGCTTGAGCATTTAAAGACATTATCGTTCATTGGTGTGGGCGCTAATATTGTTATCGGTATAGTTATTGTTCTTTGTGTCAATGGACCGCTAAACTTCATTTCTGTGATGTGCACAGAGGCCGCAAGTTACTATGTCGTGGCCGTGGTGCGTAAGGGCTCAGGTGTAACCTGGAATAGCCTGCAAGGGAGGAAGTCCTGCCACACTGGCCTGAACCGCAATGCTGGTTGGAAAGTCCCAGATTCAGCCATATGTGGCCAAAAACCTGGCTGTACCCTATGTGAGTATTACTAAAAATGCACTCACATTTGGTTAATGAATTTTTTCTATGATCGATGACACAAAGTTGTTGTAATCGCATAAAATAGCACATTTTCTCTTCATTTCTCAGACAATTTCTTCAGTAAAGGCTGCGCTCCTGGTGCTGATCCTCAATCAAACATGTGTGAACTGTGTAAAGGCAGTGGGAAGGCGGTGGGAGATGAGAGCAAGTGCAAAGCCTCTTCTGGAGAAATATATTATGGCTATGATGGGGCTTTCAGGTACTGGATCGTATCCCACACACTGTACTTGAAAGGGAAATGTGCTTTTTAGATTTGTACGCTGACTCAACTCTGTAAGCTATCAGAATATGATCTCACTCCTCTTGTAGGTGTCTTGCAGAAAAAACTGGTGAAGTTGCTTTTATTAAGCACACTATTGTTGGGGATTACACTGAAGGTTAGTGTGGTTTGCGTTAATTAATAAAGCTTCTCACTTTCATAGTGTCACATTTTTAAATATTATATTTTTCTGATATGGTTCCTTCTCTATATCTATATCTGATTAGGTAAAGGACCAGACTGGGCTAAGGATCTGAAGTCAGGCGATTTTGAACTGATCTGTCCAAAATCACCAGACACATCAGTGAAACACAGTGATTTTGAAAACTGTAACCTTGCCAAAGTGCCAGCTCATGCTGTGATCACCCGGGAAGATGCACGCAACGATGTGGTGAATGTTCTGAAGCAGGCTCAAGTGAGTTCATTACAGTTCAGTGTAGATTTTCCTGTCATTTTCAGTTTTTTCTTTCACACATTCTGCATTTGATCTATTGCAATGTTGATAGCGCAGGTTGGTCCGGTTCGCTCTTTCATTACTTTGTGTTACCAGACCAGGTTCTTAACTTCAATATATTTCTGCATTTTGTCTGCAAAGTAATTTGTCTTAGTTTTGAATCATCTTCCCTATGTTTCAGGTCAATTCAGACAAGCTGTTCAAGTCAGAGGGTGAAAGAAACCTCCTTTTCTCTGATTCCACTAAATGCCTTCAAGAGAATACTCAACCTTTAAAGGAATTCCTGACACAAGAGTACATTGACATGATTGAAAGGACTTACGTGACTGGCCAGGGTGAACCAGGTATACAGTGTGTCTAAGATTTCCAACAATATCTGATGAATTCTATGTCAAAACTAATGGATCTTGTTATAAATGTTAAGTTTTATAGACATGCCTTGTTGCTTTCGACTTACAAAATAGTGTCCGCTTACAATGTAGTGATTTATTCTAATCTTTTTCTTCACAGATCTGGTCAAGGCATGCACTTTGGATAATTGTATAAAGTTGAGTTCCTAAAAGAAATACACACCAAATTCAGGCCATATGAGCTTTGTCTGGCATGTTTCCCCCAAATAAGAATCTACATGTCTGAATCACTCTATTTCTCCTGATAAATTACCAGCATGAGGAAAACATGACGTTTGTGTTATGCAGCAGTGTTCATATCTTAATATCAAATTCAAATCTTATGATGATCAAACTGTTCACACTCAGGAACAGTGGCAATGTGATCAAGTTTCTGTTTTATTACCACGGGGGTTGAAATAAAAAATAAAAAATTCTTCTCAAAACCATGTCTGTGTGTCTTTCAGAATTATAGTCTGAGTATTGAATGGCAACAGTATAACCACTATACTATAGAGATAAAAACATGGTTGAATGTATACACCCTCTACTGGGGGAGCTGTGCAATTCATATCATGTCAAGCATTATTGTCATTCATGGAGGAAATTCCATTTCTCTTGCAACTTTCAGGCAATAACCACACACACACACACACACACACACACACACACTCACACACACACAAACACAAACACACAGAGATCGATTACAAAACTATATGGGTATATTCAAGGGCAGGCTTTAGGATGGCTAGATCCTACCTGCCCTACCGTTGCCACTTTGTTTATTTAAATGGGGAATCATCTCAATTAACACCAGTAAAATATGGAGTGCCACAAGAATCTGTCTTAGGCCCTCTGCTATTTTCAATATACATGTTGCCCCTTGGTAATATTATTAGAAAATTTGGCATTAGTTCCATTGTTATGCTGATGATACTCAACTATATATTTCAACAAGACCAGATGAAACTTCTAAATTATCTAAGCTAACAGAGTGTGTCAAAAATGTAAAAGATTGGATGACCAATAATTTTCTCCTATTAATTTCAGATAAGACAGAGATATTACTTATTGGACCTTCAATAAACAAGCTACAGGTAGTCCAAAATGCAGCTGCTAGTGTCCTTCCCAGGTCACTACACTGGCTACCTATTAAGTTCCGTATCAGTTACAAAATATTGTTACTTATAAGGCCCTTAATGGTTTAGCTCCTGCGTATCTAACCAGTCTGCTATCACGCTACAATCCATCACGCTCCCTAAGGTCGCAAAACTCTGGACTTTTGGTAGTACCTAGGATAGCAAAGTCCACTAAAGGAGGTAGAGCTTTTTCACATTTGGCTCCCAAACTCTGGAATAGCCTTCCTGATAACGTTCGGGGTTCAGACACACTCTCTCTGTTTAAATCTAGATTAAAGACACATCTCTTTAGATAAGCATTCACATAATGTATCTCATAACCTGGTTCTCCAGCTATATCTGATCAAATGCACATTATTATTCTTTGCTTGGTTTGAACACATTTAAAACATTTTTTTGCTTGGTTTGAACAGCACCTACGCTTTTTCTCTATTTGCTTCTCTGTTTCTGCCATGGGATGCCAACCCTGAACCAACATACAAAACTACCAAATTTTCCTATAAGTTTGATCACAACATATACTCATTGCTGTTAATTGTGTTCACGTTTGAATACATGTCATTAACTAATTACATGATTATTATTATATATTTTTTTCTGCCATACGGACATCACCTTGACATAGTCACCACTGATAAGCTACTCCTAAATATAATGTAGAAAGTTTAATTTTCTGTGAAGCTGCTTTGCAACATTTGTGTTGTGAAAAGAGCTATACACACACACACAAAAAAAGAAACATGCAGGTTTGTTTGTTCATTTATTTATGTTTAACTTTGAGTAATTTGGCCCTTCATAATAAAATGTGTAGTTCAACATTATTAATTGTGGTAGTCCTTTTTTTTACCTTTGTGTCACATACAAATTAATAGCACATTACATATTATATTATATGTACAATATATATATTATATATTGAAAGACTGTGTTTACAAAACTTGCAAAACCAATTATTGTTTTAGCTATCAGAGGTAAGAAGAACCACCAAAGTATCTGCAGATCTAAATAATCAGATGTAGGGGCTATTCTTTATTTTTCAAATTCTTGCTGTGTTTATGAGCTCTTTTTCAGAATGAAAATATTTACATTAATTTGAATTCTTAATTCACTTAGAAATAGTAATTTAATATAAATTGACCAGAATCTGAAAAATACTTCACCACATGGTATGAAGCAAAACAACACAAGCTTTTCCCCCCCGCTGGACACGTTTCTGAGAAATATTCAGCTAGTTATTTGGCTCTTAAGTTCAGGCAAAAGTAGGCTAACAGTTCACATTTCAGGCATTTGTCATACTTCATGTCGTTTCTAATGTATATTTATTGTAGGCCTGTCAATCGATTAAAATTTTTAATCTAATTAATTACAGGGTGCTGAAACTAAATTTGGCTGTGAAGATACCCCCAAAAGATAATTTAAAGCTATTATTGTGTTAAATGTTTAGGCTACAATGGCCTAACATAAAGTATGGAACATAAAAGAAGATAATTTGAAAAACATCTCAGTATTTTTTGTTCATGCAATGAAAGTCACTAGTGACCAAAACTGCTTAGTTACCAACAGTATTCAAAATACCTTCTTTTATGCTGTGCAAAAGAAAGTAAGTCATTCAGGTTTGAAAAAACATGAGGGTGAGTAAATGATGACAGAATTGATTTATTTTTGGTGAACTATCCCTTTAATGTTTTTATTTATTTATTAATAAATGAAATTATACTCTAAAGAAGAAACTAAAACTACCAGCAGGTGGCGGTAAATGTCTATATGAGTCGATTCGTTCAAACGGCTGATTCATTCAGGAATGAAGTAAACGGCTCACTTTATGAATGGGCTTTTGAATCATTGGTTCACACGATTCGTTCAAAACGCGGATTCATTCAGAAACTAAACAATGCTGTGTTGCTTGGAGACGCACAACAGTTCTGCTGTGGCTTTTTAAGTAATATTTTCGTTGGCAAAACTGAACAAAAACACACAATATTGTGTTTAACATATAGCACAATATTAACTTCTTATTTACTGAACTGTTGTATGAAATCACATTTGCACTGGTGTTCTTCGTGACAAAAACTGGTGATATTGCTCTCGTTGCTGGTGTGATATCATTTATCATATGATATAAATATGAGACAAATACTCATACAGGGGCATTTTTTGCCCCAATATCTTGAATTTTAGGGCAGAACTGCATTTATAAATTCCATATATGGAGTGCATCATATTTGTCAACAGTCAACCGTATGGACTGTAAGATGACGTACAGGTTTGGGGGAGGGGCCAGTGCGTTAACTGCGTTAAAATATTTTAATCGCGTTATTTTTTCATAACTAATTAATTCAGTTAACGCGTTAAACTGACAGCCCTAATTTATTGTATTAATTGAAACATTTCATGATGCATTTCATCGGATCATCATATTTTGTTCGGTTCATTCCTCCATATTTTTATAGCTACGCCTCAGGTCAGCTATGAAGGCCCATGGAGTGCCATGGGTGGATCTGCTCCCCTCTCATGTGGTCATTGCTTGGTTTAAAGGGGCCATATGATGCGATTTCAAGTTTTCCTTTCTCTTTGGAGTGTTACAAGCTGATTGTGCATAGATAAGATCCCTGAAGTTGCAAAGACTAAAGTCTCAAAACCAAAGAGATATTCTTTATCAAAGTTAAGACTCTGCCACGAACCCCTAAAACGGCTCGTTCTAACACGCCCCCACATATCTACCTCTGTACAGTATTTGAAAAATAATGTGTTTTTTGAACATTAAAGCATGTCAACATATTCTGATACACCAAATACACAAAATAATGATTTTTAAAAAAGCATCATATGACCCCTTTAACACTTTTCCTTCCAGACACTTGATTGGGCTGACATCTGTGGTTCTTTATCAAAAATCACTGGCTACTCCATACCAGTGAACACTTTGGTGTTATTACTGAATGACGACTCCATGTTGACGCTCTCTAATTGAAGATAAAAATGTTGACTTGCTGGTTTACATCTGCTAAAAAAATGCTAGCGCAAAACTGGCTCCCATTTCACATGTTGAATATTTAGAAGTGGCTGATGCAGCTTTGAGACATTATAATGCTATAGTCATTCACGGCACAGGTGAATTTTGCACAAACTTCTACACTGAAGACCAGGGGCCAGTTGCATAAACAGCCACTATGATAAGACTGTGTCTTAAGAACTAGTTTGACCAACTAGTAGCTCGTCAAGAGGTAATCAGACTTACTTTTTGGATTCAAATTAGACCATTCTACCTTTTTATAACTGACTTTAAGAAGTAAAATAAATAAATTAGATGACTAATTTTTTAAGACTAGTCTAAGTGGTTTATGCAACCGGCCCCAGGACTATTGCGGCTGGGGAGATTTCTAAGTATATAGCACAAATCAAAGACCTGGGCTCAGAGTGAACACAGCTGACTTCTCCTCTGTTCTCCCCCAACTCTGTGTGTATGTACCTTTGACATATAAGTCTGACATACCATACCACATGTGATAATTTGTGTGTGTGGTGTTTTTTTTTTTTTTACCAGCTGCCTAATATGTGCCCTATTGAATATAGATTACAGATTTAAGTGGGGTGGGAGAGGGATAAAAATAATTTTGTTTGCTTAACATGTTATGCTGTTTTTCATGTCATTTCATGTCATTTTACTTAAATGAATAATGGCCTATTGAATATCGTTTATTGTATATGTAGTATTTCGTGAAATAAATAAATAAATGAATAGATAGATAGATAGATAGATAGATAGATAGATTCAGTGCCGTATTGATTTATGCTCACGGTTCGTTTTACTGCATTCCGTGCTTTAATTTTAATTAAATACGTGTGTATTATATTGTTGTTTTTTTCTGCATGCAAAGCTTTATAAATCAACGTTCATAATCTGAAGTCTGTGTAAGTGGAGGAGACTTTTATTATTGCTCCTTATTTCTACCCTTGGCAAATGACCCCGCTCAGGTTGATTAACCCGGAAGTACCCACGCGGCTCACAGAGCACTCCGTCCGGTTCTGCGGACTCAAGGGGAGAAACGCCGAAGCACCATGGCTCTGTTCTAATCGCGTTTATTACGAGAAGTGTGATCAATTTACCGGCAATCCGTCACCATCCGCGCCTTAAACATGGACCTCCAGTCAAGAGGCTTGTCCTGGGGGCATCAACTTTGTCAGTAGTAACATCTGGAAACTGTATTTATAATTTTCCTCCCCATACTGTCACTTTTTTTGCCTTTGCACGCTACATGGGATTTAAACCTAAAGTGTCAGCAGCTAGCAAACACTTCTCACTTGATTAACCCAAATATTCCTGTGGAAACCAAGACGGCCTCTGCTAGTAACGAAAAATAACAACAACAAAAACAAAAAAACTTTCAAGAAACACGTTGACGAAGTCTTGCCCTCAAGTTTTCCCCGGGTGAGTAATCCTGCCTATCCTATGCTAACTTTGATAGCCGCGTTTAAACCGATAATCGTAGGGGCCAAGCGGGCCTAGACTGATTCTCACGACGGGTTTAATGTTGGTGGGTGGTCACGTATCAAACATTTTCTTCGTGAAACGTTTTTCTTTTAACTTGTCACTGATTATTTTCCCAATTTCCCTCCCTGTTAACCCAGTTGTGTGTTTCTGAGGCTTTATTTCCCAGCGCTTCGCTTTTTTCAGTTTCACACACACATTACTCATATTTCTGTGAGTCAGTCCTCTGAAACTTGGGGAACATACAAACTCGGCACAGTTTAGTCCCGTCCCGTTGAGGTTTTCATGGCCTATCGACTTTGGATGGCTTGTTCTCTGGTATTTTAGGAGCATTTTGTGACCGTTAAATGTCTCATGTGGCGTATAGAAGGAATGTCGGCACGCGGCCGTCAGAATAAGTTTGTGCGGTACATGACGGAGATTTTTTTTCCCTCGACAAACTCAACTTTACCCATGTGTTACATACGATACTGTAAACGAACCGGGGCGTCGATCTCACTAACCGTCGGCTTTCACCGTGTCATTGATTTAGAGGGGGGTAGCTAATAAGCTAGTGCGGTGAAATCGACACTTCCCTTCACGTTTACTGAGCGGGCCCGGTTTGATTTTATGGTTTTCTCCGATGGTTATCGAGGTGGGTTTTCGTCAGATGGCGTGTTGAGGTCGTTAAATCTTGGTTTGGGAATAAAACGACGCTGTTATGGTATTGAAAGTGTTGTGGATGTGAACGTGTCAGTGCCATATGGAGGCTAGCGCTGTTAGCTACTCCGGCAGAGCATCATGGCTGCGGTGTGACACGTCTGTAGAAGCAGCTTGCTGCTTTCCTCGCACTTCTGGGAGCCTAGCGTGCAGAAAACTCAACATTTGGGAAATGTTACCCTAGTGGTTTCTTTTATCAGCTCTACTGGTCTGTTCTGCAATGAGTATGTGAACAACTTATTTAAAAAGTTTAAAGCTATTTGGATGTTGGAGTTTCAGTATCTTGAGGATTTCATAATTGAATCAGCCTGTTTGGTTAATTTATTTCCTTGTGGCTCTGTCATATGAACCACCATAGTGGGTTTAGTTGCTTAAAGGGTGTAGTTAAACCCCCAAATGAACTTTTTTGTTGTGTATTTGACCACTTCTGTGGAAAACAAAATGTATTACAGATTGACAGTTTCAGTTACCATTCGCTTTCATTGTGTGGAACAAGATGCAATGGAAGTGGATGGTGAATGTGTAACATCTTTGAGTAAATGGCAGTTTTCATTTTCCAATGTGAAATATGACTGACATTCATTCGTTTTTATCTGGTTTTATGTTTCTTGAAGTGTTTTTTTTTTTTTTTTTTTTTGTCCAGTTCTTTAGTCAGCAAATGTTTATCAAGTAGATTTTTTAAATTTACTTATAAATGTAATGCTTTTATTGTAACAAAAGCTTTCCTCTTGGATGACTAAAGCCCAAGGCATACTTTGTGTGTGTGTTTTTTTTTGTGTGTGTACAGTGTGCATGATTTACATTTTGTCACCTTCACAAGTACATGCGTACATGACACTCACAGCACGATTTTTCTAACAGTACATACTCTGTATGTGCAGTTCACACATGTGCATTGTATTTATTTATTTTTTGCGTTAATCAGATGGCAACTCTTCCCTGGGCCACAGTCAGAAAAAGAAATGGAGGGCACAGGATGGTGACTACAAACTACTACTGGAAACAACAAGCATAGACGCTCGTGTTTACAAGCACTTGTGTAAAGGGGTTGAGAGATTCCCACAATCCTAGCTTAAATGATTACAAAGAATTTTTTTTAGTGCTCATCTTTTGGAAAGAAATAGCACAGACACTGGACTAGGGTTGTGACAGTGAGGAAATCTTCCCACCGGTTAATCGACGTGTGACAACACCGGTAATACCGGTATCACTGTGGGGTAGAGCTGCACGATTAATCGTTAAAAGATCGCGATCTCGATTCAGACAACCACACGATCTCATTTCTAAATGACAACGATTCTCCCGTGTCTATTAAACCTTTGAAAAAGTCTTACCGGATCATTCAAATCTGCGTTCGCACTGCCGCTGACACCTTAACAACGGTATCACCGTCAGCACCATCTATCGCGGCAAGCCTACACTGGACATGGATGAAAAGTTCACAAATATGTTGAGCATAGGGAACGATTATAGATATTGTTGGTACGATTATTGTCTGAGGAATAATCACGGTTTTACGATTATGACGATTATTATGCATTTATTTAAGCTGGTGCTCCGCTAGTGTAACTTTGTTTTCGTTTTGCGCAAGCTGCAACAGTTCCGTTCCGTGTAACAGAAACACTCGGTTTAGCGGAACCTTTACGATTAATTAACCGTGACGTTTTAAAGCGCGGTTAATGGCGAAACCGGTTAATCGCTGCATCCCTAGTGATGAGCATGCCATGAAATAGAATATACTTCGATAGGCTGATCGTGCAACTGTGTGCGTACCTGTAAAAAAAAAAAAAAAGTATACTTTGAGCCTAAGTGCCCTCAAATTTAGAAATGTACTTTACGATTGTGTGCTGTACAAGCCAGTGGCTTTTGTGGGAGCGTGTAATGGGTATCTTGCCAGTTCTCCCAAATGCATTGATCATAACTCCACAACTCGAGCCTGGTGTTCCCTCCCCCCACCACCCCACAAACACTTCATCTGGATGTCACGGATGGCTGGGCATCGGGCTATATTGAACACACGCTTGGCCTACCCTCCCCCCTCATGCCATAAACATCCCATGTTTAGCTCGTTCATCTCTAGGTTGTCTACGTCCTACTTTGGGTTACACTCATGACACAAATGCCTTTCTGACCTGTTGTCCTGCTTTTCCCTTTTGAGTAAGAAATTCATAAATGCATTTTTGCCTTGGTGGTCTGTCAGAGGCTTTCGTGTTCCCTCTGTCGGAAGCACATTCCCCATGTGCTTCAGTTCCCCAGCATTGCTCATCCTCCACCGTCTGCCCTCTCCCAGAAGGTCAGTTCTTTTTGAGAGGGTGTTTATTGCTTGCCATCTGTCGGGCTCAAAAACACAGAGCTGGATGGTAAGTCCTGCCCTATTGTGTGAGGGTCACAGGGGGCAGACAGACACGCCCAGAATGTAGAGCCTACATCTCTATAACCTCTGGTCTGAGCTTTCCAGCTGCTGTCCTGCGGCTTCCCCATCCTTTCTCAGCTGAGATGAGAGATTGTGTTAAATGCCCAGTCTGGCTCTGTGTGTTTGAGATCTTAAGGGTGTGGTCTTATCTCAGTTGACACTAGAAGACCTCCACCCGTTCTTTACTTGCTCGCAGCGAGCATTCATTCAGGCCTTTCTGGGAGTGTAATCAGGTACACAGTGTACGTTGCTGCAGCATAATTGGTGTGTCTTAGTTTTCCCGTCTTTGCTGCAGTCATGTTTGACATTCAGATGTTTGTCACTGATGGAACTTGGTCCCTTGTTGTCTCAGCTGAAACTTTAATTCAAGGTGAATAATGCTGGTTGTGGAACGTTTCCTACCTATGTGCAGTTAGGGCTGTCGCGGTGAGGGAATTTCCCTTGCGGTAATTTTGAGTGGAGGATGTGTTAAATTGATCAGTGACGGTAGACATTTATAATGTTACAAAATATTTAAATTCTAAATAAATACTGATATAAATACTTAATTTTCTTCAAAGAATCCTGGGAAAAATGTATCATGGTTTCCACAAAAATATGTAAACAACTGTTTTCAATCATATTAGAATGCTTTCTGAAGGATCATGTGACACTGAAGGTTCAGTTATTCAGCTTTTTTGGTCACAGGAATAAATTTAAAGTCCCTGTAAAGTCAATATTAAAGAACTATTAAATATTAAATAATATTTTTTGCAGTTTGTAACGTAGCTATCCTTCAATATGAACAGTCTGCAAAGTTGTTAATCAAAAAAGTGCATATAGTTATTGTCTCTCAAACGAAAGAGTCGATTCTGAACCGCCTTAACGAGTCGTCATTTTCGAATCTTCTGCCTGTTACCTATATACGTCACAAGGTAACACATCTGCATAATCCCCGCCTTCCCGAGAAATACGCACACTGACCTGCTAGGCCTGGGCGATAAATCGATAACGATAATTATCGCACGATATAAATGTCCTCGATAAATGATAACGAGTTCGATAAATGTTTGATATAATGCGGCAAAGGCGGAACATGGCTCCAGACTCATTCTTCCCACTGGTCGCTCTTTTGCAACTAACTTTCTCAGCTGGTCGCATGAGCACATGATTTGTTTTTTAATTTTTAATTTTATTTTTTTTGTGCTACAACATGGGATTATTCAATGCATGCTGATGAACTTTTATCATAGTTTAGTTATATGGAAACGAAAGTGGTTAACATTCAACCCGTTCTTTATCATCAGTAGTATTATTTGTGATTTGAATTTTGTGAATGGCAATTCCTCTTTTGCTGTGTTAAAGTGATAGTTCACCCAAAAATGAAAATTTGATGTTTATCTGCTTATCCCCAGGGCATCCAAGATGTAGGTGACTTCGTTTCTTCAGTAGAACACAAATTATGATTTTTAAGTCCAGCCGTTGCAGTCTATCAGTCGTATAATGCATGGCAATGGTAACAAAATCTATGAGAGTAAAAAAAACATGCACAGACAAATCCAAATTAAACCCTGCGGCTCGTGACGATACATTGATATCCTAAGACACGAAACGATCGGTTTGTGCGAGAAACCGAACAGTTTATCATTTTTTTACCTACTATGTCCAACTTCCTTGAGCGCGCGCACGGCATCCGATGCGTGAGGTGTGTACACGCTAGGGCTGGGTTTACGCAAGCGCCGGAAGTGATCTCTCGCGCGTATACGTCACTCATTGTTTACACAGTGCACAGTCATTGCGGAAGTGTTCCCTGCCACTGTGAAGATCTAATTTACTCTCATAGATTTTGTTACCATTGCCATGCATTATACGACTGATAGACTGCAACGACTGGACTTAAAAATCATAATTTGTGTTCTACTGAAGAAACAAAGTCACCTACATCTTGGATGCCCTGGGGGTAAGCAGATAAACATAAAATTATCATTTTTGGGTGAACTATCCTTTTAAGCCTGGGGCTTCAGATGCTTTCACTGTCGAATTCGCGATCTTGTTGTTACTGTTTTGCTTGCATACATCTACACACCTTTCATTTTTTAAGACTTCTCATATGCAACAGAAATTGCAGCGCGTATGAGTTGACCAACGCGGGGGTTGCGCCAGTGCGACCGCACACAATTTAGTCGAACAGGCAGAAAAAATGGTCGCAGTTTGGAGCCCTGCGGAACGAAAGAGCCCTAGTCAATTGAAGCGCGCCACTCGGAGCGTTTATCCGCTCGGATCAAAGTTCAAACAGCGGCGCGAGAATATTACTACATGGGTACACAGTGTACGTTGCTGCAGCATAATTGGTGTGTCTTAGTTTTCCCGTCTTTGCTGCAGTCATGTTTGACATTCAGATGTTTGTCACTGATGGAACTTGGTCCCTTGTTGTTGTCGCAGCTGAAACTTTAACTCAAGGTGAATAATGCTGGTTAATTACTGTATTTTTTGTGATTAAGCTATAGCATTTATGCATTTATAAATGTATTTAGACTACTGCTTCTCATAAATACCTACAAGCCACATTACATTTTTACCATGGTATTGAGGTGCTATATTTGTGGTTTTAACTGTGATTATCATGATCTAAATGTATGTTATGGGAGACCAATGGTTAAAAAAACACCTTAAACAGTCAGAATAATTAAATATATAATTCCATATAAACATGAGATTGCTACAATTTTAACAGATATTACTGATTTTGATAATGAACATAAATCTACATCTGCATCCTAACTCAAGCTACTATGAAATGTGTATTTCTAAGAGACAAAAAAATGTTAATTAAAATGTAATTAATATTATCAGGTAACACACACTTGTTTCTTGATTTGAAACAATATTACTCATTACTAGAACGTGCAGAACTAAGAAATACATTTTTTTCTATTAAGATATTTATTTTAAGGAAAAATGACTAGAGAAGTGTAAAGAATTCAAAAACAAAGTGTTTGTCATAGGGCTGTGCAATTAATCGAAAAACAGTTTCGATTTCGATTTTGGCCTCCCAACGATTATGAAAATACAATAACCGAGAAAACGATTATTGCGCCCCATTCTGCCCCCGTTTCCAGCGCTTTTTTCATTTTTTCAAAATGCGGAGCTTAGTGATTATTCATGTATACCTTCGTCGGTCATGTTATAAATGAACGTAAAGAGTTGAGAATGAAAATAACGTGTGTAACGGTAAATTGTATCCGTGTGGCTCTTAAAGTGACAGCGGGCTATTTTCCTGCTGCGACTGTGTGCTTAATATTAATCAAACAACAAGACAAATTCAAAATCACACACTGCTCTTGAGTGAAGGACTTTGTAGCTTTAATAAGAAATTAAAAAGTTGAATTCTTACGGCAAAGACTTGGCATGGGCCGGTATGACGGTTTCATGGTATCACGGTATTGTCGTTACAGCTGTAAAATTTGTTATTTTTAAATGACTGGGTAAAAACAAACTTTTTTTCACAATATATCTTGTTTGTGAACAACATACAGAATATTAGGAACAATAGAATTTGTTCATTTTTTCTTTGATTTGTTTCCTAAAAAGAAGAAAAATAAAGACTGTGTGACGAGTCGACTGCCTCCCCCTAATTATCAGCATCACCCCGTCCCTTAATCGCCGCCCTTCGCCAGGCTCCCGACAGGAGTGGGTGCGTGAGAGAGGAGGGGCGCTGAAATAGCCAGGGCTGGTGGCGTGTGATGGGGCACACCTGAACCGAATGGACAGATCCCCTGTTTATTTTGGACACTTGATTCCCTTTTTTTGGACACTTTGTTTATTTTCTGTTAATAAAAGCCTCTCTGAGGCCTGACGCCACATCCACTGTGTCTGTCGTTTGGTCCTCCCACCACAACTGACATCTTTATTTAACCTAAATCTGTAATTACAGTCATTTAATTTTAGTTATATAATTCATATACATATCATTTATATCATTTCATATTT
>NW_015666593.1:520753-521431 GCF_001515625.1 Sinocyclocheilus rhinocerous
TGTTAACAGGCGTTTACAGACTTCATATTTTCACATAAATAACATTTTGGAAAATGATTGCATTGCAATGGTTTGTGCAAGTCCAGAACAGAGACGAGTTGCAATAAGACAAAAAACGGCCGGTTGCTGATCGCGTAAGTTCCAGGGGCAGCTCCTTATTTCGGCCGTCCTACACAGTACACACGTGACTGACCGCTCGCTCGCACCAACCGGAGGAGGAGGGTCGTGTTACTCTCTACACTGCACTCAACCTGAGGGATTCCTACACTTTCAGTCTTTGAGGAGACATGAAAAACAGCGCATACTGCAGGAAAGGTATAACGGAAAATATTAGTGGTTTTGAAACCGTGAAATTTTCAAATCGCGGTATACCTTGAAACCGGTAATCGGCCCATGTCTAGTGAAGACTATGCTGTTTTATTTTACATTTTATTATTCATTTCTGTAGTAGGCTGTAAAGTGCTTGAGACTTGCATAAAAAAGCATTAAAGCACAGTTCGTTTCATTTGTATCTTTTATTCTATTGTATTTGTCCTTTGCTTTTTTTGTTACTGACAGTATAATTATTTTCAATTTTGAGGTCTTTTTGTTTGAAATTCTGCTGGTCTCTACAATGTAGATGTCATAGCAACCTTATTTACAGGAAATATATATTTGATATGTATCACTATCTTTAAA
>NW_015666593.1:521461-529846 GCF_001515625.1 Sinocyclocheilus rhinocerous
AGGACTTTTTGTTTGTTTGTTTGAAATTCCGCTGGTCTCTACAATGTAGATGTCATAGCAACCTTATTTACAGGAAATGTATATTTTATATGTATCACTATCTTTAAATAAATGACTCATACAAAGTTTTGGTCATATGGCCCCCTCATAATCGTGTTAAATAATCGTGATTACAATATTGGCCAAAATAATCGTGATTATGATTTTTGCCATAATCGAGCAGCCCTAGTTTGCCATGTTCTGACCATAAAGAATAGTTGAAAACCACAATAAACCATCAGGGGTCTCATTTATAAACGTTGCGCACGCACAAAATGGGCATCTTCCTGTGGCATGCTGTTTTAATGACGGCGAGGACTGCTATAGGTGCACAATAATTCATATTTAAACTAAACTGCAGATCTCATGTTATGAGAAGTTTCCTTAATGTCTTGTACCTTTAATGGTGTTAAATATGGTGTCGCGTGGATGGGAATATGCATGGAAATGATATGCAGATGAGGTTATGCATAGTAAAACTAGGCGTTGTAAGCTCCATGTATGGTGATTTCAGGGAGGAGTCGGGGTGGAGATGCACGTACGCACAATCTTCCCCTGACTGGGATTTATAAAGGCATTTTTGTGCAGGTTCTGGTGTATGCATGGTTTTATAAATCTGAAAACTTTTGTGCGTATGCAAAATCTAGCTTTTGTGCATACGCACACTTTTAGGATGAAATCTATGGAGAGTTTTATAAATGAGACTCCTGGTTTTTACAGCTTTCACATTGGAGCAAAAATCTGCCTTTAAACTTGAAAGAAATGGACACTCTCCGTGTCACTAGTTAAAATTGCTTATTTCTCTGGATTTTAACATTCTTCGAAACATTTGGGATAATGTATGTACACAAAGTCAGCAAAATATATAACACTGTTCTAGTGGTTTTTGGATATTTTAATAAAAAAATCTTACATATTGTGCCTTTAACTGTCAACTACCACTACAGCCTGAATGGATGCTATTAGAGTAAATTTAGTAGAGTTACTGTGGACTACCTACTATAATTATAACATAAGAACACAAGTTAACTTACACTCATTGGTGGGCATGTACTGCCGACGATGGCACCAAATGTCGGCGACGGGAGGATGAAGGCCGAGGTGGGATAGTCGGTTCGGCCCCATTCTCCAGTAACAGCGGATTATCAGTGAATCCCAGTTGTCTCCGATGAAAGTTAATAAAACAATCTGGTTTAAAATTATCACTGCAGAGGCGGGTGTTGGTGGTGATCCTCAGCTGTCCATCAAGGTGGCTCTTCACAAAATGAATCCACCTCTTTTTGATAAAATCATTATTAGGAAATTTAAATAAGGACACAGAGCTGTTTCGTAAGTTATCGCAACCAGGTAATACACATTTCCGTGATGAAGGCATAGCTAGCTAGCAAACTGTAGGCTGTAGTAACTAATGGTACTGACAGTAACTCGCGATTGAGCGGGTGAACTGATGCAAATGTGCTCTAGTTATAGTGTTAGGGTAGGGGCCATGCTCGGTGGCTCCGGTGCGTCATCGACAGTTATTATAGTGTTAGGGGAGGGGCCATGATCGGTGGCTCCAGTGCGTCATATTTTTTTTTTCTCCAGTGCAATGGCAAATTAATTTCCTCTTTATTTCTCTCCAGGGTGAATTGCTAACACACTACACAAGAACTCTCCCTGAGGGCTTGTCAATACCCCAGAGATTCATAATACTAATTTAGAGGTATGATTTTCACAAAGTATTATTTAAAACGCATATTATTGTGTATTTTTTACTTGCATGGCTGTTAAAAAAAATTAATTTTGATAAGTTGGCAATGGAAAACCCAACCTGTCTATATTGCTTAAAAACATGGTTGGTTGTATCTGATCATTACTCATGAAATCATGTTTTCCTGATTCACTAGTTTGGCAGACAAGTGTGAGGCCCCCTCATGCAGAACCACAGGAAATGAATAAACCACCTCAGCCTATAACAGGACCCCCTGCCATTCCCCACCCCGCCCAATCGCCAGGACTGACACAGGTGAAAGCGGAATCAGAGAAGTTTATGGTTTTGATCAGGATTATACGAGTGTCCTTTAACATTATCAGTGTTTCCATTTGTTCTACAGGCTGCCTATCCCCCAGGTCAGCCTCCCTCTGTTGTTTTTCCCGGGCCATCTCCACAAATGAACACTGCACCGCAACCCAGACAGGTACACGATCTTCAAGCTATGACAGTGTGTTTTTTTTTTTTTGGCTTAGCTAGATGTCCTAATTCCTGCTTGTGTTTGAGAAAAACTGCTACTCTTTACTTTCCTCCCAGTTTGCTCCAGGGCCTCGTGCTTTACACCAACAGGTACTACCAATTTTCATAAACTGGAGCCTGCTTGATTTCTGAAGTCTTCTGTCTGTACACCCCCCCCCCCACCAAAACTAGTCTATAATAAACTACAGGTTCTCTTGCATTTAGGTGCTGCTCTTGCTAGTCTTTGTTTATTCATTACCATTGTCAGTAGGGTTGGGAATCCATATGTTTAATGAATCATGTTCAGATTCAATTTAAGTTTTTTTTTTCTTTTTTCTTTTCTTTGTAGTACTTTTGAAGAAGCACACGTTTCACACAAAGCACTAAAAAAAGTTTACAAACCTGTTCCCGATGTATCTTGATAAGTAACCACTCCATTTAAGTCTCCTGTAGAGTTTTATAATTTATTTTATTAAAACGTTTCTTGATTTCTTTTGAGTTAGAATTGATGAAAGTAATGACATGAACCCCATAATGTAAATCTTTAGACAGTTTCAAACCTATCAGTCTTTCTGATTCTTTGAAAATAACTTGCTCAAAGGAGTAATTTACTGGTTGTACTTATGCCTTTGTTGCATGCAACCAATAGCTACTTTTACATTCAACCAAATAATCCGTTGAAGACTCACCAGTAGTTGGATTGATGGCTGAATCTGACTGAAAAGCCGCCTTATAAACACCTCAAGCCAAATGAAATTTTAGTCAGCTTGAAAGGGTTGGTGTAAACCTGGAATAACCTGATCAATGTGGAAAAAATTAAGAATGTAAACACTTCCCAAAATGTTTATTTACATCTTACAAACTGGTCAGACTGAATATGTTTGAGAAATGTTAACAGAACTGAACTTTCTAAATCATATAATGAACAAATTCCCAACCCTAATTGTCAGAGGCTGCATGTGTTTTAATAGCTGTTTTGAGTCTCATCCTTTCAACCATTGCCAACTTGTTCTCTGTGTGCCACTGATCTTTGTTGTACTTGCGCTGTATTTCTCAGGCTGTTCTTAACTGTGCATGTTGGAAGCTTGCTTTCACTGCTGATGGCTAACGTTTACTGCTGCTTCTTGTTGTCTGTTTCTCTCTCACACCTTCTCTCCACTCTATTTCTTCTGCTATTTTGTGTGGCTGAAGGGTGGATTCAGGTCACTGCAGGTAACTGGCCCTCTCATCTCCCTCTGTCCACAGCCAATGTAATCAGACTGTCCAGACATTTAAAGAAAAAGCAAGTTACCACTTATACTGATGAATTGTGTACAGTAAGACTAGAAATTTGTGTTTAGAAAATGGGGTCATTTTGATTTCATGTTGAGAAGGACCACAAAGGAAAATAGGTTATTGATCATTCTTGGTGTGAACTGGTGGCAAGTTAGGAAAAAGTGTGGTCTCAGGCTTTAAGCATTCAAGAATGAATGTGGGTAAAAGGATGTTGTACTTCAGCTCTTCTGTTTGTGATTGTTAGTGTCAAATATACTGATCTTATAATATAGTCTACACTAGTTTTCCAAGATCATGTGACATTGAAGACTGCAGTAATGACTGCTGAAAATTTGATCCTGCGTTTGCATGCTTATGAATGGATGTGGATGAAGTAACATTACAGAAGTAACAGAAAATTTGAAGTTTGTTCTTGTGTGGCTTGTTTTCTGAATCGGTCTCATTTCCCCAACAGCCGTATTACCCTAACCGGCCCAACATGCAAGGCAGTGTCCCTCGGGTCCCACCCAGCAGCACCCCCCGGTCTGTTGCTCCCACTCATGTCTACCAGCCTACCTCACAGGTTATGATGATTCCCCAGCAACAGTTGCCATTCGCCAACACTCAGGGCCATACCATTTTCCTGCATGGACAGGTAACACCTATTGTTCTTTGAACAGCTATGTTGTGCACTTTTTGTGAGGCTGTTCGTGCATCTAACAACCTTTTGTTTTCTATTGTAGTACCGGCCCCCCTACATGCCCCCAACGCAGCAGTACTCTGCAGGCTTTTACCCTGGAAGCAGTCCAGCTGAATACGGTACATATGGTAAGAGGCTCTGCTCTGGGCCTCCCCTGCTTGTTTGAACCACCCAACCCTGTTTTTTTCTTACTTGTATATCTTGCTGTTTTCATTCAAAAGTGGTCTTACACCAGTCTGTAGAACACATCAGATTCCTGATGAATCTTTAAATGTTCAGGAAACATTTTTATAGATCTGTTGTTGTGGTGCCAAAATTACACTTGATACAAGTTACATGACTCTATAAGTGCATTTTTCATCTGTATTTTTTCTTGTATTTTAAAGTGTTTTTTTTTTCCAGTAAAGAGAATGATGATAATGTGCAGTTATATTAGCAAAATAATTTTGGTCCTTTGTCAATCTTTTTCATAATGTATCTGTATTTTTTCTTGTATTTTAAAGTGTTTTTTTTTCCAGTAAAGAGAATGATGATAATGTGCAGTTATATTAGCAAAATAATTTTGGTCCTTTGTCAATAATGTGTGGTGTATGAAGCATTCATTACACAGAGGTCACTCTCAAACCAAGCAGCTTTCTCTTTGAACTTGAATCTATTGTGAAATCTGCATGGGGAGATCTATTGCCCTCACATGAAATTCAAGATTACATTAATTACTACTGAAATGACTGCATTACACCCACAAAAATTGGCTGAACAACAGTAACTGGTGTGTGACAGCCCTTTAACAATGGGGAAAAAAACCTGGCTGTAGAGTTTTATTCCAATCCCCCCCGGAATATAAAATCGTGTATGTACCCGTGTATGTTTTGGATAGATTTTGTAACTTCACCTTAGAAGTCTTATGTTATATCAGTAATATACATTAGATAATATCCCTGTCATAACTAACCACTAATCGCCTAGTTCTACCCTCTGCTCAGATTATTGGCTTACTAACCATGTTCAGCACTTATATCTGTTGCTTGTTTCCTCTTACTCACTTTCGACCTTTGTCTCTTTCTCTGTCTTTTCTTGCTTTTCTCTCTTCCCTTCTCTTTTGGCTGAGTTCAGATCCCTCTCTGGCAGGGAGGGAGAGGCAGGGGGGTGGGGGGAGAGGTGCGGGTAGAGAGAACGGACGTCTCTCGCTGCACGGAGCTCCTCTCACCTCCCAGCGCTATCCTGGTGAGTCTGAAGCGCAGGGCTGTTTCTGGTACACCTCTTGTCAGTGTCTTAGCCTGGCTGGTTGTGTTTTAACACCGCAGGTAACATGTAACCTTTGATGTAATGCTACTTCAACTTCTGACTCCATGTCCTAGACAAAAAAAACTAAACAACTGCAAACATTCTGGGATGTTGAAAGGACAGTTATCGATTTGTGATTATCATTAAGAGATTTATGACAAGATTGATATGAAGTATTGTTTTCCCCAAAGAATCGAGAAGTGCTTTTGGCGGGCGGGAGAATACTTTGCATGTGTCCCCCTCCCATTAAAGCTGATTGTCTCTTATTTTGCGGTCTAATCTTGTCTCTTTTTTTTGTTTGTTTTTTTGTTGTTGTCTAGCGGCTGCCTATTATCCTGCAACACAGCAGTACCCAACTCCAGTGTCCGCCACGCCTGTCATGATGAATCCCGCTCCGCAGCAACCAGCTCCACCTCCACAGCAAGCTCCGCCTCAGCAGTCAGGACAAGTCAAACCGAGAGAGCGCAAACAGGTGGGTGGGAACAACATTTGGTGTGTTTTCATTCTGATCCATTTGTCTGTGACTTACCAGTTGTTTCCTTACAGATCAGAATACGTGACCCCAACCAGGGTGGACGTGACATCACTGAAGAGATCATGTCTGGTGGGAGAACGACCTCCACACCCACTCCTCCACAGGTTTGTTGATAGCTTCATGTGTTTATAATGACATGAGTATGGCAAAAAGAACATGCTAGGGCTGAACGATTTTGGAAACTAATCTAATTGCGATTTTTTTTTTACCAAGATTGCGATTTAATATGCAATTATTTTTTTTCAAGCTCTTTATGTTCTGTATTATTCAACAAAGACAAGCTATAAATCCTTGTATGGTATGACTAGGGATATGCCGGTATCAAATTTTCATGTTGCGATTAATTGCTAATGCTTTTATCATGGTATACGGTATTATCACGATATTGAAATTTAGTTTTAAAAAAAGTGCTGTCATAATACAGTATAACAGGTTTAATAACTTTTTTCTTATAAAAAAAATAACTGAACATTTAAATGCAATAAAGCAATACAGAAAAATTTATAAAGTTAAAAGTTTTACACAGATTAAAGTGCAAAAGAACTATAAAGACCAATAGGTATCACTTTACAATAAGACCTCATTAGTTAACCTTAGTTAATGCATTAACATTCACAATGAGCAATAGCTACATTTGCTAAAGAAGTTATTAATCTTTGTTTAAAAAATACAAGTCTTAGTTCATGTTAGCTCATTAAATAACCAACATAAAGCACTGACAAATAAGCCTGGTGTAAACATTAATATGAAAGTCAGTAACAAATCACACAAACTAAAGTAGATTGCAGAAATATAAAAACAAATCTGTTGCTTTACCACACTACTTTAGGTAATTCAATGTCACTGTAATAAACATGTAAACGTGGACTGCACTAAACACTATCTGTTAACTTTTTTGGTCGCGCCCCCCTCTTTAAACCTATAAAAAAAATCTGCGCCGACTACCAAATAATTTCTCTAAACATTATGAAAAATGTATGCTTTTTTTAATTAAAAAAACCTACAGGGGGAAAAAAAAAAACCTGCATCACTTGAAACATTGAAAAATAGCATAGAGAGAATAACTGTTGATATTATTATTATTCTCTGTTATTTATTTTTTGTGGGTTTCATGCTGCTAAGGCATAGGACACACACAGGCTTTCCTCCTCACCAACGACATTAAACACCGGACGCGAGTGGCAAAATACAGTAGAACCATTATAATCAGTGACGCTGTCTACACGCGACACGACCAACCCGACATTAAACTGATGCCTTGGGCGAATTCCAAACGGAAGTGAGCATCCCTATGCCATACTCCCTTCAAAGGGCAAAGCCCTTGAAGTGTGCTCTTTGAAGGGTGTAGGGCATTACGGTCTCGTATAAGCGTTTGGAACTCCCTTGGAGAAGGGAGTGACTGACCAGATGCTACCTTGGCAACGCTGCGCGTGCGTGCAGCATTCAGTACTCCATCAGTTGTAGCAAATAAATATTTCTTATTATTATGTTATTCAAATATTATCTAATTGTGGATTATTACTATTAAACTTTTTCAAGCTAAACTTGCTTAAAACTTGCTAACACTTCCGTCTTAAATCATATTTCTATCACTGACGAAAAATATTTTGTATTACATTAAAATAAAGACAATTTTAATTAGCCTATTCTACTTACGTTTGTATGTGAAGTCGAAATCAACCACAACTTTGCTTTAAAATGCATCGCAAGATCTCCTAACTGAAGATCACATGATCCCAAATGGAAATCACTTCCGTAAAGCGACCATCGCATGTTCCCTTCGCTAACGGACTTCTGGAAGGGCACTTCGTGAAGGGATTCAGTTGTTCACTTTCGTTTGGAACGTCCCTACAAATGGCGCCCCCTTCCCGAAGTGCCATTCAAGGGTGCAAAAAAGCCGTTTGGAATTCGCCCCTTGCTCTATTTATGATGTACTGACACAAAGTGTCTTGTAAAAAATTATTTGCAACGGTCGCTTTGTCGCGTCCAGTGTAGAGCTGTTGCGGCCCGGTGTCCGGTATAGACACAGTGAGTGAAGCCGAGAGCAAGATATGCCTCGTCATATTTTCTGCATTTAACTTTTGAATGACCAGCACCTGCCGGGGTCTGTGCGACTTCATCTATGGCTTTTCTCTTCCCTTTCACAAAGCGATACATCACCCATTCCAAGTTAAGTCCTTTGACTGTTTACTGTTTTATTTCTTTTCTTTTTCTGCTGATGGCCCGCGCTCGACTTGAAGCAGCGCTGCTTAGACCGATCGGTGTGTGTCATCAAAGTACTGCGATAGCTATAAGAGAGTGTGGACGTCTCCTTATGCTTTCTCTCGCTGTACTTTGATGTCATACACCGATCGATCTTCAAGT
>NW_015666593.1:530809-543096 GCF_001515625.1 Sinocyclocheilus rhinocerous
GTGCGTGCAGCATTCAGCACTCCATCAGCTGTTGCAAATCTTCTTATTATTATTATTTTATTCAGATATTGTCTAATTGTGACTTACTTACAATTATACTTTTTTAAACTAAACTTGCTTACACTACCGTATTAAATCATATTTCTATCACTGACGAAAAATATTTTGTATTACATTAAAATAAAGACAATTTTAATTAGCCTATTCTACTTACGTTTGTATGTGAAGTCGAAATCAACCACAACTTTGCTTTAAAATGCATCGCAAGATCTCCTAACTGAAGATCACATGATCCCAAATGGAAATCACTTCCGTAAAGCGACCATCGCATGTTCCCTTCGCTAACGGACTTCTGGAAGGGCACTTCGTGAAGGGATTCAGTTGTTCACTTTCGTTTGGAACGTCCCTTTTAACTTTTGAATGACCAGCACCTGCCGGGGTCTGTGCGACTTCATCTATGGCTTTTCTCTTCCCTTTCACAAAGCGATACATCACCCATTCCAAGTTAAGTCCTTTGACTGTTTACTGTTTTATTTCTTTTCTTTTTCTGCTGATGGCCCGCGCTCGACTTGAAGCAAAATGGCGCCCCCTTCCCGAAGTGCCATTCAAGGGTGCAAAAAAGCCGTTTGGAATTCGCCCCTTGCTCTATTTATGATGTACTGACACAAAGTGTCTTGTAAAAAATTATTTGCAACGGTCGCTTTGTCGCGTCCAGTGTAGAGCTGTTGCGGCCCGGTGTCCGGTATAGACACAGTGAGTGAAGCCGAGAGCAAGATATGCCTCGTCATATTTTCTGCATTTAACTTTTGAATGACCAGCACCTGCCGGGGTCTGTGCGACTTCATCTATGGCTTTTCTCTTCCCTTTCACAAAGCGATACATCACCCATTCCAAGTTAAGTCCTTTGACTGTTTACTGTTTTATTTCTTTTCTTTTTCTGCTGATGGCCCGCGCTCGACTTGAAGCAGCGCTGCTTAGATCGATCGGTGTGTGTCATCAAAGTACTGCGAGAGCTATAAGAGAGCGGGACGTCTCCATGCTTTCTCTCGCCGTACATTGATGTCATACACCAATCGATCTTCAAGTTGAACACACCTCTTTACTCTCGCGTGTCATGTGACCAAGTGTAATCGCAGCCTCTGCGATTGAAAAATCGCGTTTTTTCATATTATCGCAAATGCAATTAATCGTTCAGCCCTAATGTTGCTTTTAACGGATTGTTCTTAGACTGCTGGTCCAGAGGTGGCAGGTCCTGTCCAGACCAATGGTGAAAGTGTTCCGGCTGTTGCTGCTGTGATCAGAGCTGGTGAGTGGGCTTTCTTGAAAATACCCAAACAGGTTTTTGACGTTGAAGTTTGAGTTCCCACTGTCCTGGAAAATGTGGAAATAATCAGGGAGTTTCAAACGTTATTTCCATGGCTCAAAATGTCAATGGGAAAAACGTTTTTGGCACCAAAAGTTTCAAAAGGGTTATCAAATCACAAACAATGTCAACCTGAAGTGATGTTAGCAAGAAATGCATTTTATTTGGAGCAGTAGTACTTTTAAGCAGATTCTTATACTTAATTTTTCTCAGATATTTTTTTAAGGACATCATTTTTTTTCTTAAGATGAAAATAACAGGCTTTGGTGTTATCTGATTTTATGCCACTTCTTGCTGAAGACTCTGATCAAAAACAGCTCAAAGGCTGTCTTTTTGTGCTTCCTTTTGTTGCAGTAAGCTTGACCAGAATTCAGCACTCAGTACCTTCATTGTGTATTTTATATTGTTATTCTGTTGTATTCATTTGCCCACCATCCTACAAATTCAGAGAAATGTCACGTCATGCATAACGATTGTTGTTTAAGTTCAATCAATAAGTGGTGTCACTTCAGTGTACTCATTCATTCTATAAGTAATATGTATATGTAGCTAGTGTTATATTGTAATGCTTAATGTTTAAAACCACTCAAACACCAAGTTGGAGGTTAACCTTTTAAGGTTATTTACACTAATTTCTAAGGATGTTCTTATCAGAAATTCAAATTCTTAAGTTTTGTCTTTAGAACAATCTTAAGAAAAAATATCTTTTAGAATGATTTTGTTTTAGGATAAAAAATATTCCAAAGTTAGAAAATGAGAAGGAAAATATCTAACAGCAAAGAAGAATTTCATTCTAAGAATGTTTTGTGAGTCCGGCCCCAGGAATGTTAAAACAGCAGGTGGAATATTTTTATATATTTTTTGATTGCGCTTATTTTATGTTTGTACTCTTTCCTGTCCTTGATCCTCAGATGATCAAGCGAAGTCCATGGCTCCTCCTGCAGCTGTGTCCACCCCTCCTCCATCAAAGACGCCAGAGCAAGCCCCTCTTGCACCTTCAGCCACTGACTCTGAACCTGTGTCAGAGGTCAGACCTGCTTCACCTGTGAGCAAGATTCCCATTCCTCCAGGAGAGGACCCTGCGATATCCCCTGCACTCCCACAGTCTCCTCCTCCCACAAACAATCCCCAACTTTCAAAGCCTCAAACTGGTGACAGTGTGGATGCTCCAGTACTCCCTGATGCCCCAGTTCAACAGGAGGAGCCTGAGGACGCCCCTCCAGTAGAGCAGACTTCTACTGGGGTTGCGCAAGAGGAGTCAGAGGTAGCCAAAGAGAAAGAGCCAGAACCTGTGGCTGAACCTGTGGTCGAAACAGAGGCTGCATCTGACACATCTAGCCCGGCTGCGGTCATCTCCACCCCTGTGGAGCCTCCTCCTGCTGTAGCCAATGATGGTGACGTTGCTTCCAAGGACACCGCCCCTGTAACCGCAGTGACACCTGTTCCAGAACCAGTCGTTGATGAGCCAAAGGAACAGCCTTTGCTTAACGGTTTGCCTGAGAACTCTGCAGAGGCTCCAGTAGTGAAGCCAGAGAGCTCCACTAATCCAGTTGCTGAACAAGAAGTTCCTCAGGTCCAACAGAGCTGCCTTATGGCCGTGGAAGCACCTGTAGAGGAAGCAGAGGAGCAGAAAGCAGAGGAGACACCTGCCCCTGTAACAGTCTGCCCTGTTGAGGAAATGACTATGCAAGGTGGGGAAATAAGTTCTTGAGAAAAACTTAGCATATTGGTTTCTCTCCTTCAAGATGAAGTTTGACTTTGGTTTCTCTTTTCCTAGCTGCTGCGACAACAGTGCCAAAGAAGAAAAAGAAGATCAAGGATCTGAATAAGAAAGATGTCGGAGATGTCCTAGATGCCTTCAAAGAGGTTTGTAGTAATATGACACATTTTGGCTTTATTACAGTAGGACTTCTGTGACTGTTATGAAGAGTTCAGTTGTGCATTTATAAATCTTCTGTATCCATTTCAGCCTGAGGAGGAAAAGCCTGCTCTTGAGCCAGAGGTTGCTCAGAAAGAGCCCTCCCCAGCTCCAACCCCTGCCCCACCAGCTGAAGAGTCAGACGAAACATGGGAGGACAAAGAGGACAAGCTTGACACAGAAAATATTGAGCCTGAGGCGTCTAAACCTGTGGAACAGAAGTATCAATATAAAGAAGGTTAGAAGTCTGATTAATTGGTTCTCATTTGAGAATGTTCATCCTGTTTTATAGATTACAGCAATATGAGAGTCATTTTATTTAGAGGGCAGTTTACTGTAAGCACACTACCGTTCAAAAGTTTGGAGTGGGTAAGATTTCTTAAATGTTTTTGAATAATCTCTTATTCTCACCAAGACCACATTTATTTGATAAAAAAAACAAACAGTAAATCCGTAATATTAAAATAACTTCAATTTTTATACGTTTTAAAATGTAATTTATATTTGTGATGGCAAAGCTGAATTTTCAGCCGCCATTACTTTGTCTTTAGTGTCACATGATCTTTCAGATCTTATTCTAATATGCTGATTTGATGCTCAAGAAACATGTTGTATTATAAGTGTTGAAAACAGTTGTCTTGCTGATTCACTGACCCCAGACTTTTAAATTTATACAAAGACCCTTTGTGTATATTTACGTTAATGCATTTGACATGTTTTGATACAATTTTTGGGGGGAGTTATATACTTTATTAAAAAATAAAATGTAACTGTCATTGCATTATTTTGTGCATTCGACAGTGAATAAAATTAACATTTTTAAATTAAGTTTATTTAATGGGAATGCAAAAAAATAAATAAACCAAACCTGTAATCCATAACTTGGATAAGTGGTACATCAAGGCTTTCTTGATTTTTAGTTTGTTTTGTGCAGGGGAAATTCTTATTCAAAATGTTTGTGGACCTTGTTTCTCTCTTCGCTCTCCCCTTTGCAGAGCAATGGAAGCCCATCAACCCAGAGGAGAAGAAACAATATGATCGAGAATTCCTGCTTGGTTTCCAGTTCATTGGTGCAAGCATGCACAAGCCAGAGGGTTTGCCGCACATCAGTGACGTTGTCTTGGACAAGGTGAGGCTTCCATCTGGACCCAACAGGTTTAACCTGTGCTGTGTCTTGCTAAATATTTTAATCACCCTCTTGCTCTTTGCTGTTTGGACAACAGGCAAATAAAACCCCCTTGCGGCCCTTGGATCCCAGGAGTCTGATGAACTGTGGGCCTGATTTCACACCTTCATATGCTAACTTGGGTAGACAGTCATCCGGAGGAGGAGGGCGAGGACCAGTAAGTTGACTCTTTCTTTTCTCTTATGATTCAGAATTCAGTTAAAAGTAATGTTGCTGTATGTTGAGATCGATCATTTATTTTTAAAAGTTGCACTCCTCTCAGTCTGCACGGCGCCCTCAGCCGGGTCGAGGCAAAGACCAAATGAGTCGCAACCCCAAGATCATCACCAGCTTGTCTCTTAAAGACAATGTGGAACTCAACCAGGCTGAGAATGCTTGGACGCCTTCAGTGAAGAAGCAAGGCCGAGAGCGTGGAGGAGAGGAGGATAAGGAAGACTCAGAAGCTGTGAAAACGCAGGAGCTGTTCCGCCGCGTGCGCAGCATCCTTAACAAGCTCACGCCTCAGATGTTCCAGCAGCTGATGAAGCAGGTGACGGAGCTCACCATAGACACTGAAGAGAGGCTCAAGGGTGTCATTGACCTCATCTTTGAGAAAGCCATCTCTGAACCCAACTTCTCTGTAGCTTATGCCAACATGTGCCGCTGCCTTATGGGGGTGAGTAACGTTCATCTGTATGTTGGCTTGCATGTGTGGGCTCCAATGATGACCTCCATTTTGTGCCACGTGTCTGGGCCACTGATATACTCTGATGGGATTGAGGAACTGAGGAGCTTTAATAGTGTTTGTCAGTAATAAGTTCATTGATTTGCCATTTCTGCAGTGGCAAATGTAGACGATTCATTTTTTCATTTTTAGTGAACTATCCACTTGTTGCACTCATGTCGTTTCAAATCCATAAGAATTAAGTTAATCTTCGAAACATGCAAATGACAGTAAGCCTAAAAGATTTCTGTCACTTGACAAAGTCCTTTGTACCAAAATTTTTTGCTTCACAAAGTTAATAAAAACACTGTAAAGAAATCCATATGGATCAAGCGGTTTAAGTCTCTCTTCTGAAGAGATTAACTCATTTAATTTAGCCTTTATTCACATAAATATTGATCAGCGCACATACATATAGAGATCATAAAAAATGGTCAACAGAGGCTCAACCGTCCTTTCTTGATGTGTAAACAAGCCTCATTGGTTCTCGCGCTCAGCTTTTGTTTACCACATTTGAGTAATTGATGACAGAATTACTTGGCTGTTTACCTGAATTGCTAGTTTTGTAGGAAATGTGAATGGGGAAATAATTGAGATTGTTACTGATTTTCTTTTCCAGCTTAAAGTCCCCACTTCAGACAAACCGGGAGTCACTGTGAATTTCCGTAAACTACTGCTCAATCGTTGTCAGAAGGAGTTTGAAAAGGACAAGGATGATGACGTGATCTTTGAGCAGAAACAAAAAGAGCTGGATGCTGCCACTGAGGTGACGTCTTGCCACATTTGTAAAATTAATTCTGTACAAGTGTATGAAATGGTTCTATTAAAATGGAAACAATGTTTTATTTTACCTTAGGAAGAGGAACGTCAGCGCCTGAATGAGGAGCTGGTGGATGCCAAGGACAAGGCACGTAGACGGTCGCTTGGAAACATCAAGTTCATCGGAGAGCTGTTCAAGCTGAAAATGCTGACAGAACCCATAATGCATGACTGCATTGTCAAGCTCTTGAAGAACCATGATGAGGAGAGCTTAGAGTGCCTCTGCCGGCTGCTATCCACCATTGGAAAAGATCTAGACTTTGAGAAGGCCAAGGTACAGCACCATTTGTACTTAAGCAGGATGCTGTGATTGACCAATCATAATCAATTACCCATCAGAACTCTTGTGGGTTTATAATGGGATATGAGCTTTGATTACGTTAGGTCTACATTCCTTTTGTGTACTATATTTTTCTATTGTATAGCATTTTTGACAGTCGTTTACTTTGCTACAGTCAGATTTAATGTTGGCCTATTGTATGCAGCCTCGTATGGATCAGTACTTCCACCAGATGGAGAAGATCATTAAAGAGAGGAAGACGTCTTCTAGAATCCGCTTCATGCTTCAGGATGTATTAGACCTCCGAAAGGTAACCACATGCTTGGTTTAGCAAATTTTTTTAAAAAGGTATTTGGCAGGAACCTCATTTACAGTTCTTAAAACTTAGAACACATATGGTATGTTTTCAGTTCTTCTCACTATTTATATCTTCTTTCTTTTAACTGTGTATGTGGTCTCTGTCACACAGAACAACTGGGTGCCCAGAAGAGGAGATCAGGGTCCCAAGACCATTGATCAGATCCATAAAGAGGCAGAGTTGGAAGAACACAGAGAACAAATAAAAGTACAGCAACAGCTGCTGTCTAAGAAAGACTCCAGTCAGGGTCGAGGGGGCCGTGGTGGGCCGCACTCCTCTGGAGGCCGTGGTAGCCAGACCCAGGATGAGGGCTGGAACATAGTGCCTATTACCACAAAGAACAGACCGATTGACACCAGTCGCCTCAGTAAAATTACTAAGGTGAGGCTTTGTAACATTTCTTCTATTTTAGAATATCCAACTTTTATAATGTAGTTGTTGAAAATGATATTTTTTCATAGCATAATGATTCGTTGTTTGATGTGCTTAGCCATTTTTCCTCCTTTTTTTTTTTTATCTTCAGCCTGGTGATTTCAACATCCAGCTGCTGGCCCCAGGAGGAAAGGGCTCCTGGGGTAGCTGGGGCAAAGGGAGCAGTGGAGGCACAGGAGCCAAGTCCACTGGAGATCAAGGTGAGCAATCGCCTACTCTTATTTACCTTGGACCTCACTTAGCATAGAGAAGCCCAGCTATTAATGTAGGGCTGCAACAAACGATTATTTTATTTTATATAATCGATTAATCTAACGATTATTACACCGGTTAGTCGACTAATCGTCGATTATTTCACCAATTAATCAGTAGGCTTTGTTCTATTATTCAGCTTTTACAATTAGTTAAAATACTGAGTTACACATATGTTACACTGAGTTAAACTAACTGATAAATAAAACAAGGTAATCACTTCAGCTTTGAAGTGAATGTCAATTGTCAAACAATTATATTACTATTGTACGATTACAATTATTTTTTACAACACAAAAATATATTTGGTACACAAAGAGATGAGACACTTTCTCATTCACCATTTAATTAACTGTATGAAGAAGTTATTGACTGACTGAATGATGCATCCTTCTGCCTGACATCGCCTTTTGTAAGTCATATATGGATCAAAATAAAGTGCCAAGACATTTTATTTTTGATAAATTGTTATTCACATTAGCTCTCTTAAAACCTTATAGTAATCAAAAGCTGCATGCTTTAAATAAATTTATTGTATAATGCGCTATATAAATAAACGTGACCTGACTGTGGTGCCGATTGCAGAGCTGGTGCAAACTTATCCACATCTTTATGATCAGATGCTTTCTTAACTGCTGTTTTCTCTACGCTGTCATTTTTGTTGCGTGTTTATTTCGTTATGGAAAAAGCGTGCAGCACATATTTACATATTCATTTAAACTTTGATTTCAGCAATTGCTGCTGTTTACCAATGAGTGATACCTCAAATCATGTGACTTTAGGAAAGGTGGTATTGCTTTTCCAGTGTTTTCCACAGACTTACACTGTGTCGGCACTTCCCCTGGGGGAAATGTATATCTATATAATGTAAATATAAAACAGCGGACGGGCTTATTGAACGTGCACATTCATTCTCTGCCAGCAGGAGGCGCTTTTGGAGCCTCAGAAATAGCGGTTTCCCCTGTAACAGCTGTAATCAAAGCAGCGCTGCACTCATGAACACTGCTTTATCAGGCATTATAGGAAAGATTAAATGAAAATGACAAAAACTTTTCTGAAGACAATCGGTTCCCTTCAAAAAAGATACATTTATATTAAAACACCCGTGCCGTCATTTTTCCCCCTAACCTTATTAAATGTCATCTTTCACATCAAATTCTTACTTTGTTTCAATTAATTCAGTTAGAATAAGAAACTGTAGAGTTGTTACCATTCAAATGAAATTATTAACAAACTCTATCTTACCACTGCTGAGGAAACAAAAGCTGCATCTGAAGTGGCATTAGATGCATTTACACAGACTTTTTGATGAAGCTGAGGTGCCATAAATGCATTTACACTGCAAAATTTAAAATTTTAATTTTATAAGATTATTGTTTTACTTGGATTTTTTTAACCCAAATAAATGTTGAAAAAATGCAATGATACTTTTAAATGACTAAACCACCAGTAGGTGGCGGAAAATGACTGTTTTAATGAGTGAGTCATTTATTCATTCATTCAACCGATTCATTCAAACGGCTATAAATACATTATCATTACGTTATCAGTCGGCGTTTATACTAAATGCAATTAAAATTAGAATCATTCTCACGCAAAACGACATGTTTACACGCGACTGTAAGCGTGCACGTGGCTGTGACGTCATTGCCGGTGCTGCTGGCTATAAAAGGATCGGCTCGGAATCAGCAAGACGTGAGACATGCAAAAAATCGGCCGATTCCGTTCACTGGTCGGTCAATCGGTGCATCTCTAGACATGATTCTTAATTTAGGAACCAGCATGTCTTAGAGACTTGGTGGTCTTAGTTGTCAGAACATTGTAGCAACAACTCTTAGTAACTTCAACAACAACCTAGCAACCACCCACAACATTGTAGCACACGTTTTGCAAGTGTCACTCATTTTCTTCAGATAATGTAAAGATTTGGTTGTCAAGTGTTTTTTTTTTTTTTTATGGAAAATGTCAATGCTGTCTAATGCTGTCCTTTTATCTGATGCAGACCAGGGGAGACCTGCCACTAGCACAATCAACCGTTTCTCTGCATTGCAGCAGTCTGGATCATCATCATCATCCTCACTTGACTCTGATCGTAGAGTGCCTCAAAGGTAATTTTGTAGTGCTGTTTTTGTTCTGTAGGGCAAATGAGTACTGCATGGTAATAATTCTAATGTAATCTTATTACACAAGTTTTTGACTTGCTATTTAACACCTATCTACTTTCCAGGAACAGCTCCAGTAGGGACCGTAGCGATCGAGATCGTGGTGACAGAGACCGTGGTGATCGGGATCACTTTGACCGATTTGATAGTAGGCGGGATGACCGAGGCCTAGACAGACCCCGTCAGGCCATCACCAAACGCAGCTTCAGCCGTGAAAATGAGGACCGCAGAGGAGACGGCCGTGGACCAGCAGATTCTGTGCGCCGCGTGTCCAGCATGACAGAGAACCGTGATCGAGGCAGTCGGGAGCGCGATAGAAGCAAGGAGACAGGTAGGAGTCAACAGACTGACAGAACTGTCCTGAGCTGCACCAGCAGTACCGGTCTTTGAGTTGATGATTTATAAATTGATCGACTCTTTACCTGCTTGGGTTTCTCAGTGAAGCCAATGTCGGCTCCTGCTCCACCACCACCTGTTCAAGCCAAACCCGCCCTGAATGAGGAAGAGCTGGACAAGAAGTCCAAATCCATCATTGAAGAGTATCTCCACATCAACGACATGAAGGTATGTACATCCATATATATTATTGACCTAGAAAACATTTTGAAAATAACCTGTAAATTCACCCTGGCATCTTCCACTTACATTATTCTTGTAACTCTTTTGTAGGAGGCAGTGCAATGTGTGCAGGAGCTGAACAGCGCCTCGCTGCTCTTCGTGTTTGTACGGAACGGTGTAGAGTCCACACTGGAGCGCAGCACCATCGCTAGAGAGCATGTGGGCCTGCTGTTTCAGAAGCTTGTTAGTGCTAGAATACTACTTCCTGAGCAGTACTACAAGGGGTGAGTTCATAGACCACTGCAGTTTATTATACTGTACAATTATATGGTAGGGATGCACATATGACATCTGAACATTGTAGCCATTTTTTACACTCATGACCTCTGTTTTTTGCTACGTGTCTGGGCCACTGACCTATACTCTTGGGATTGAGGAACAGCTTTTCATGCTTGTTCCATGTTTTGAGTCTTGATCAGGAAAGAAAGCTCGCAAAAGGCCTGTTATTTAATGTAAATTATTTTAAATTGATTTTTTCAAACCTTGGCGTTATTGTATTTATCTGTGTTTTTATGTTTTGGTCTTTTTGCTATCTTTAATCAAAATGTAACGGCTTGCTCTAATGTTGCTGCCAATATTCTTATTGTCCCTACCACAAAAAAAAGGCTTTTATTTTTCTCTTCCCAGATGTTTGTTTTAATTTGCTTAAATACATAAGTAGCTACATGATAGGGCTATCAAAACTCTCCCAATATTTTTGTATTTATATACTAGTGTTTAATATTTTGATTTGGCTTTTATTTTTATACTTTTCAGTTTTCATTTTAATGTAAGTTTTAGTAATTTTATGTGCATTTGTCTATTATAATATTTATCTTTAAGTTTTAGTTTTAAAAATTTGAGTACTTAAACTTATTTTATTTCAATTAGCTTGAGGCTTCATGATTTCTACACAATATAAATGGTTTCTGTGTGGCTGTGCACTTTATTGTTTGTTTTCACCCACTCTAGACTGCAGGAGATTCTGGAGATAGCAGATGACATGGCCATTGACATTCCTCATATTTGGCTCTACATGGCTGAGATAATCACACCCATGTTGCAAGAGGGAGGCATCCCCATGGGCCAGCTCTTTAGGTTTGGCACTGAATCTTGGGTTTCAGATACTTTTATGCAAAGATTATAAACCATCAAATAAAATGATGTACACGCCATCTGACCTTTTTTTTATTTTATTTTTTATTTTTTTTAAATCATCCACAGGGAAGTGTCCAAACCTCTTCTCCCTATGGGCAAAGCAGCAATCTTGCTTGTTGAAATACTTAACCTTCTCTGCAAAGGACTGGTGAGTATCATGCTGTGGCAAATGCTTATGAAATATTATTCGCATAAATTGCCGTTTCAGAATTTATTTGTTTATTTTTTTTTACTTCTCTGTTCTCAGAGCCACAAAAAAGCTGGAGCGATGTGGTTGGAGGCGGGACTCAGCTGGATAGACTTTCTGCCTGAAGAAGAGGATGTCAATAAGTTTGTTACAGAGCAGGTACTGAAAGCTGTTTGTACTGTATTGATGGGGTCAACATAATTTCTGTAATGTTTAGGGGGGTAATGATTCACTCAACTCACGATTCGATGAGATTCACGATACTGATTTCATGATTCAATTTTCTCAGGATTTTTTTTTTAAACATTTAGATTTAAGACAAATTATAAATGAAAAGGTGTCCTTATATTATTGCTTGGAAAAAATGCTGCACGTTTCTTTGTGAAACAGAAATGTCAAATAACAAAACTAAATTGAAATTTTAAAACAAACACCAAATCTAATCAAATAAATAAGACAAAAAAAACCCCTCTTTGTATAAACAAAGGCTTTGCCTGTGCTCTTTCCATTCAAAATTAGAAGCAACCACTGCATTTGAATCACAATCCAAACAAAGATGCTGTATACATTAATCATACAATATGATTAATCGAAATCATCATAAAATTGCGATTTGAGCTTGCGCGATTTCTAAATCGCTTTATAGCACGATTTTCTGCGCCCCGACCTCCCGCAGTATGCTATCCGAACCAATCCGAATGCAGCGCGCCAAAATGGAGCACGAGAACATAACAGACCGGGCTGGCATACAAATGTAATGCCAGGTTCACACACACCGTCTGTGGTGCGTATTTTTTCCGCGCCCATTTTAACGGATCAGAGCGTTCACACTGCACGCGATTGCGGTCCGGCAGTGCGCTCCAGGAGCAGTG
>NW_015666593.1:543475-544386 GCF_001515625.1 Sinocyclocheilus rhinocerous
CATACACATACTGTATACGCACTGCAGACAGAGCACGTGTGAACTTGACGCGACAAATCTAGTTCAACATCTGAGGCAACGCCACAAAGAGCTCTATGACCAATGCATGGCAAAAAAAAATCCTTGGACACGGGATTTTTTTTCTTTTTTCTGCCATTTGTCTATTCTAGAGACATTTTGTTACACTTTTACTTCGTGATTATTTTGCCTTATGTCTGTTCTAGAGACATGTTACAGCTTTTTGATAAAGCTCTAATTGGTTTTCTTTTGTAAATATGTTTCAAATTTACACTGAATGCATTAATTACTGTAAAGCATGTCTGTGTGTGTCAAAATCGTGATTAAAATCGAAATCGCAAAATTGATCAAAGAAATCGCGATAGGTTATTTTTGTTCATATCGCACAGTCCTAGTATACATGCAGTTTTTAAAATCTGAATTAGATTGTATAATTTTAAATTTTAAAATACTACATAAAATATCTGCACGAGACAGCAGAAGCTCTGAATGAGATGCAGATTCACTCTCTGACAGCAGGTGGTGCTTATGGAACAGCAGCGATGCAGTGTTTCCTTGGCTGTAAAAAAGCGGCGCAGCGCTTATGAACGCTGCTTTAATATGCATTACACAGAGACTAGATGAAAAGAATATATCATCTAAACTTTTCTGAAGACAGTCAGTTCCCCTCAGAGAACCATTCATATAAACTCCCACGCCGTGTTATGATTTTTTCGTTTAACATCTCAACTGATTTGAAACGTCTAATTTATATCAATTTTCAACCGGCTCACGGTGAATCGTTACATCCCTAGTAGTGTTGTCACGGTAACAAAATGTCAGTATTCGGTACCAATACCAGTGAAAATCCACGGTTCTCGGTACCAAAGCAAAACACAAAAACATGCTAATTA
>NW_015666593.1:544472-576126 GCF_001515625.1 Sinocyclocheilus rhinocerous
TCTCACTCTCACTCACACTCACACACACACACACACGCACTCTCACTCTCACACCTGCTTCTGCACCGCATACACATACTGTATACGCACTGCAGACGGAGTACGTGTGAACTTGGCGCAACAAATCTAGTTCAACATCTGAGGCAACGCCACAAAGAGCTCTATGACCAATGCATGGCAAAAAAAAATCCCTGGACATGGGATTGTTTTTTTTCTGCCATATATGTCTATTCTAGAGACATTTTGTTACACCTTTACTTAGTGATTATTTTGCCTTATGTCTGTTCTAGAGACATGTTACAGCTTTTTGATAAAGCTCTAATTGGTTTTCTTTTGTAAATATGTTTCAAATTTACACTGAATGCATTAATTACTGTAAAGCATGTCTGTGTGTGTCAAAATCGTGATTAAAATCGAAATCGCAAAATTGATCAAAGAAATCGCGATAGGTTATTTTTGTTCATATCGCACAGTCCTAGTATACATGCAGTTTTTAAAATCTGAATTAGATTGTATAATTTTAAATTTTAAAATACTACATAAAATATCTGCACGAGACAGCAGAAGCTCTGAATGAGATGCAGATTCACTCTCTGACAGCAGGTGGTGCTTATGGAACAGCAGCGATGCAGTGTTTCCTTGGCTGTAAAAAAGCGGCGCAGCGCTTATGAACGCTGCTTTAATATGCATTACACAGAGACTAGATGAAAAGAATATATCATCTAAACTTTTCTGAAGACAGTCAGTTCCCCTCAGAGAACCATTCATATAAACTCCCACCCCAAATTTATCGTGATTCGTTTAACATCTCAACTGATTTGAAACGTCTAATTTATATCAATTTTCAACCGGCTCACGGTGAATCGTTACATCCCTAGTAGTGTTGTCACGGTAACAAAATTTCAGTATTCGGTACCAATACCAGTGAAAATCCACGGTTCTCGGTACCAAAGCAAAACACAAAAACATGCTAATTAAAAAAATTTGACTATACTTTCATTTAATCCAAACAGTGTACATATTCAATTTTAAAGGGCTTTTGAAAACCTATAGATATTCAGCCAAGAATAACAACTAAGTTAGCTAAAAATAAAAATAAAAATGCTTTTCTGACTAATATGAGACAGTGTTAACCATTTGTACATTCTCTAACGCGCATATTTTAGATTCACTTTACAGTAATAAAAGTTATAGGAGCATTAAATAGTTAATAAAGAAACTTCATTCTAATGCTCATTATATTAGCGTTAGCCGCGCTTATGCTAACGATTAACTACTCTAATAACAGCGATGTTCATTTCAATCCGACATTCAAATTGAAATATTAAATAATATTCATAACGGAAGCAGTGTTTCCCACAGACTTGAACTCTATTTGCAAATTCATTCTCTACCAGCAGGAGGCGCTTGTAGAGCGGGAGAGATCAGGTTTCCCCGGTAACGGCTGTAATCAAATAAGCGCTGTGCTCACAAATGCTCCTCAGGCATTACAGGCAAGATGAAATGAAAATGACGTCCATAATTTTCTGAAGACGGTCGGTTTCCTTCAGAAATAGTGATATAAAATCACCCGCACCGGGTTTCGACTTTGACACGTGCAGTGCTCATGTTTATTCAATGAAGTCAAAGCCTTTTGGAAAATCTATTTGTGGTGGTCAGTTCTGATATTCTGGCGGGCCGCCACAAATAAATCAATGTATGGGAAACACTGAGAAGATCTAAATATTAAAAATTAAAATGAAACTTACCTGCTTGAACTCTTTCATTTTGGGTGTCTGTCTTTAAGGTGTTTTGTTAGTTTGATGTGTTTCCTCCTCTTGATGTCGCCACGTCTCAGTGCTTTTATGAAGAGAGCGCATCTGCGCACCTTTCGGATAGTGCATCAAGAACCGGGTTGACCGGGTACTCGGTACCACCGGTACTTAAAAAAACCTGGTACCGTAACGTTTTCATTCTTTTAGTACCGACTTGGTACCGACGTACCAGGTCTTTTGACAACACTAGTCCCTAGTAATGTTAAATGTGTATGTAAAAATATATATATATTGTGCAATACTATATTATTGTGCTTAAATGTTTTTACTGGCAGCACCTTAAAAGAATAGATTATTTTAAGTTTAGTAATCTTCATAAATTGTTTCTTATGATATTATTCTTATGATGATCCTTTGTCTGCAAACATTTTCACTGACAGAGCCATAAAAGAACGATCCATTTTTATTTTTCATATTTGCCTGAAATACATTTTTCATAATTTGTTTCATGAAGTTCTTTTCCTTTGCCATAATTTTTTTTGTATATTTTACATGCATTTGTACGCATACACACCCCATATATATAATACTGTGCATATGTCTTCATGAGCCTGAAGGTCATTAAGATGACATTGTATATATATTTGTAGAAAATGGAGTTCACTCTGGGTGAGGAGTCTGAGAAGCCTAGTAAGAAGGAACTGACTGCTGAGGAGCTGAGTAAACATTTGGACAGGTTGTTACAGGAAAAAGCCAACAACCAGAGGATCTATGACTGGGTAGAGGTGAGCATGTGTGTTTTGGCTGTGGTTCAAGTCTCTTTAATCAAACATTAAGGTATTGCAGCGATCTGTATTATGGGTATTACATTATGTGTGTTGGATGTGTACTGACTGGCATTTCTTTCCTTTAAAGGCCAACCTAGATGAGCAGAAGATGAGCTCCAATCAGTTTGTGCGGGCCCTGATGATGTCTGTGTGCCAGTCTGCCCTTATATGTGAGTGAATTCATTAATGCAATCCACTTCCCTCAGTTTAGTTTGACTTCAGACCACTGACCGGTACTTGATGTTAATTGTGTGCATTAATGAACTGTCTTAGGTGAGAATCCCTACAAGGTGGATGTGGAGCAGATTACCCAAAGGGCCAAGCTGCTGCAGAAGTACCTCTCTGATGAAGCGAAGGAGCTGCAGGCACTCTATGCTCTCCAGGCTCTCATGGTGCAGATGGAGCAGCCTGCCAGTGAGTGTTTTTTTTTTTTTAACACTTCCTCCTTTTCAGTCACATGCACAGATGACATTGCGTTCTTAATTTTCAAAAGGACTAGTGTCTTTCTTGTGTGTGTTTTTTTTTGGGGGGGGGGTTTGGTTGAGTTAAGTTTTTTTGTTAATTTTTATGCATGAACTTTATTTTTTTGTTGGATTTATACTGATCTTCAAAAGTTTGGGGTCGGTAAGGTTTCTCACCAAGACTGCATTTAATTGATCAAATTCAGTAAAAACAGTAATATTGTGAAATATTATCATTTAAAATAACTTTTTTTAAAATAACATTTTAATTAGATTAATTTATTCTTGTGACAAAAGCTGAATTTTCAGCATCATTACTCCAGTCTTCAGTGTCACATGATCCTTAAGGAATCAAGACATTTGTTATATTTTATTTTATTTTTTATTTAAACAAATTAAATATTACAAATATGTAATAAAATGTGTATTTCCATTACAGGTTTTAGGTCTTAAATTTAATATGAGGTGGTATTAAAAAGGTCTTAAAAAGTCTTCAATTTAACTTGTTCATGTCTGTAGAAACCCTGACAAACGTTCCTGACACGTTTCTTACTTGTAATTGACATGTTTCTATTGAATATTTATTTTATAGAAATGGTTTAGCCTCTTCGAAAAAGTCCGTTAGCATCTCAACCGTTTTCAGACGAGGTAGGCTAAGATTTTAGTATTTTGTAAAGTTTTAATTATTTTTAAAAATATTTTATATTATGAAAGTCTTTACTGCCACTTTTGATTAATGTAATACTTTCTTACTGAATGTTACTGTTTTCCAACAAAAAAAATACACCGTTGATGGAAGTGTAGCTGAATAGTTTTGTCTGTTTTACCCAGATTTACTGCGCATGTTTTTCGACGCGTTGTACGACGAGGACGTGATCAAAGAGGAAGCCTTCTACAAATGGGAGTCCAGCAAAGACCCGGCGGAGCAGCTGGGGAAGGGTGTGGCCCTGAAGTCCGTCACTGCCTTCTTCACTTGGTTACGGGAGGCCGAGTCTGAATCAGACAACAGCTAATCCTGAACTTTGCTAGCCCAGGTAGCACTGGAGAGAATCTGCTGCCAGGGACTAATGAGAGGAGGATGTCTGACAACCAAGTTGAACTTGATCCTCGTAAAGCCAATCTTATCTGATCAGGATGGCTCTTGACAGATACAAACTACAATCATTTCTCAGTCATTTCTTTTGCTCTCTATAGCTGTTGTAGCTAGTGTCCACCAAAAACAATAAAATTTAAAAAAAAAAAAAAAAAACTGCAGGACTGCATGAACGTGTTACCAATTCATCGTCATTTATTTTTAATGAGAAATTCATGGGGAAAAAAGTACAAACCAACGCTGCTCTTACATGTTAATATAGATTTATATGCAACGTGGTATATGACAAACCAGACATGGTGTCATATATATTGTGTAGAGGGCGTGATGGCGATCATGTCCTTTAGGTTTGTAATGTCGGATCAAACGCAGAGCTCTTACAGGCGTTTTCTTTCGTGTGTGTGAGAGGAATCGTTTTTAAATCCACGAAGACTGATACATGAGCGTAGTATTCGATGAATTCTCTAAGTGACGAATGAAATTTGAGTAGCGTTTGTATTTCGCCCTTTTTTGCTTCCTGTATCCTTTAATAAGGGGTGGACCTGTTGAATTTCGGGATGATGGTCATGGATGGACTTTGACCTTTTTGACCTTAGTGCTGCTGGATGAGGAGGGGGTCCAACATGCTTCCTACTAAGCCATCCTTGTCCTGCTTCCTACCCCACACTTTTGCGTCTTACCTCTTACCGCTCTTGAAGAACTGATTGGGGGTCTTTGTGGAAGCCCCACTCGAGCAAGCCTGCGGTGGAAATTTTAAGAGAAATCATTAAAACTTGAAGCATATAGAAAAATCAACTTGATGAAATGACAGTAATGATCCTAAAGCCTTTTCTACTTGCAAAGTGGAAACATTTCAGGAGCGTTCTGTACATACATATGGAAATGTGTTTTTTTTTTTTTTGGTTTATTTTCAGAAATTAAAAGTTAAAAAAATCTGATGTAATGCCATTTATTTTTTTCCAACAAAAAAATGGCAGTTTCCCTGTATTTAAGATTTGTTAGATGGTAAGAGGTGCTTACAATGATCCATTGATTAGTTTTATTGAAAAAAATGTGTAAATATTTTTTGCGCTCTTTATTATTTAAGGAATTAAATGCTTTCGCATCAAACTGGAAAACGTTGGAGAGATGAAACATTGCAAATAATAAAAGATTATCAAGTTGCGAAGTAGAGTGTGTTTGAGGGATTTGGAGTCTCGGGTCAGTTTTTTTTTGTTTGTTTTTTTGCATAAGCACATTGTGGTGTTTTCATTGTGGAAAAGGTGCAGTATGTTTTCCCTGTGGCGAAATTCAACTTTGGTGCTGTAATGAGTCTGTCTGCCAGGAGAGGGCCTGCTGAACAGATTGTTCAAACCTATGTGACAGGGCTTTGCTCAAATGCTTAATTTTTTTTGGGGACTAAAGAAAAGTACAGATTGCTGGGGACTGCTTCGGTTTTCAAAGTTTTTAGTTTTAGTATTAAATGTAGAGATGAGCAGCTTTGATCTGGACTGGAAACATGGGAAGAAAACAGTTGTTGTTTTTTTCAGATAAACTTAGCATGTGTAGAGAAAAAAAGTAGCCAACTTGAAAAGAAATTGACGTTTATGCTGACTTATAATCTGCTATACACTAGGTGTGTGCTACTAATATTTATAGGTCATTCCATGAAATTAGTGCCTTTTTAAAAAGGTGCTTTTAAATTAAATAAGAATTTAAGAATTCTATCAGACAGTGAAAGTGTTAATTGTTTTGGGAACTTGGGACTGAATTTTAATATTTCAAGATAGATATGCTTAAGGCAGGGCTCACAGTTCATTATGAGCCTTTTGCTCAAGGTCATGACACCAAGGTTTTTATTAGAGAATTTAAGGTTGATATTTCAAATCCTGGCAATAAGTTGACTAAATTGTCCCCCTCTGACAACTTGTATTTATAGCATAATATATGGCAAAGAATGAACTCCTATTATTGCAGGATGTGGACTTTTTTTTTTTTGTCTCCCTAATGAAAATGTGCATATTTGCTAATAGAGTAATCAATAGATGATGAAAAAGGTTATTGGGTTTTTGCTGAAATAGGTTTGCTTTTTAAAGTCATTGTCCACGTAAGGAACTATATATGAATATGTATTCATCTTCAAGCAATTTTCAACGTGTGCTTAAGGACAAATTGTCAGAGACAACCTAGTCACAGAAGGTAGACAGATCCTCTAACGAGTTATTTTAAACCACAACCCACCCTTGAGACAGAACTAGCTTATTACACTTTTTCCATGTATCACATGCACAGCTGCAGTTATGGCTTCTGACTGCTGCTGAATTAAATATTTATTTTCCTCTGAATGTGCTGGGTAAAAGCAACAGTGTTGAGGTTTAAATTGATGCATCATTGGCTGTCTGAGACGACAAAACCTATGCTCCATCCATGCACGATAATACACTAGATATAAAGGCAACCATTTATTCAGAATGTGTTTTCCTAAGCTTACTGGCTTAGGAAGCCTTATAAGCGTATTACTATGCAGTGGTGTCCATGGGATGAATAACATGTTTTTGATTGAATTATCTAAGGTTCTACTGACTACATTAGAAGTGAGCAGATGACACATTCTTAACCCAGGGAATAAAAATGTATTGAAGAAACATCCAAGTATGGCAAGCTGGTTATACATTTATTCTTTAAACTAGTTTTTCTGTTGGTAGTTTATTATTATTATTTTTTTTTAATTACTAGTAGGTAATCCAATAGTGACTAGTAATTTATTAAGCCTAACAATTATTTTTGGTATCTATGAAGTTAGTCACTTATTTGTTTACTACTAGTCTGGATTGTATTGCCAGAATGTTCTAACTTAAACCTATCCTATCTGTTTAGTAACCATGATAATTTCACTTAGGAAATTCAACTTTTTAAAATCTTAAGTCAAGAATAAACAGGACACTTCTGTAATACAGCCTAGTGTAAAAAGTGCCATTTTATTTTATTATATCAGCTACTAGTATGTATTCCAGTTTTTAATATCTATTTGTGTTTTACCGTTTTACACATTAATTTGGTAGTAGAAATTCTTGTATTAACTAAATTACCTAATATACACTAATATCTTTTTCGATTTTTAATAGTGGCTTATTTTAACGTTAAGATTTTTTAATTGATCTATAATATAACCATTCTGACTAGCTGTATGTCAAATGAAAAAAGGAATCAGTGTTACTAGGATAGATACCAGCAAAGCTCAAACTAACACTTAACTATTGGGACTATATATTTATATATATATATATATATACACACCATTCACAAAATAACAAAGTAGCATCTCAAATCGTGACTGAATGAACGTGCAGTGAGAATCAATATCAAAGATGGCGGCAGCAATCAGTGGACAGTGGAGCGTTTGACTCTGCAAATGTGTAGAACACAGAACTGAAGAGAGCAGCTCCGGTGGAGAAGAACAGTGACGGAATCTAAACCTTCAAATGATACATAGTTCATGTCTCCGCTGCTGTAAGTTAGCGAAACATGATAAGACATGTGTTTGTGCAGTTCAGAGTGGCTCTCTCACATCGAGAGATGTGACAGACAACTAATTGTCCAGTCCGGTTCCGTACACAGTGCAGGGTTTTTTTGTTTGTTGAGAATGCAGTTGTGAGTCCTGAAAATTTATGGGTGTGAGTTCGTTCGAGAATGCGGTTGTCACTCCCATAAGTAACCGTACTGGGGTGCGTTTCCCAAAAGCAACTATGGTCGCAAGTTCCGTCGTTACCAATAGAATTCAATGGAACGAACCACCATAGTTAGCTAACGATGCTTTTGGGAAACGCACCCCTGTTTGTAAACTGTATTAAGGACTCAAATACAGGACTTCTGTGTAAACGTGGCCACTGATTGGAGTAAGTACTAGACAGTGGCGTAACTACAGACAGTGCAGGCAGTGCAGCCGCACGCGGGCCCTGCCCACATTGCAAGCGACTATATTAATATAAATGAATAATAAACGTATTAATAATAAAATACAATTAGTACCGAGATTCTTCACAGAACTTAATAAATACATAAATTTGCATTAACAGTGTGTGTGTGTTTCAGTGGTCTAGTGGTAGAACTTTTGTCAAGCATTTCTGAGGTTTTGGGTTCTAATCCACCCTCGTGTAGTTTTTTTTTCTCTCTCATTAAAACCAAAGTTGTTCATCAGTGATTGTATATCAAGAGCAAGGACATGTTTGTGTGCATTTTGTTTTGTGCTTTTACCAGAACAAAGCTTACGTCACTGGTACTAGATATGTGTAACTGAGTACCTACTAGTAATTAATGTAAGTACTACTTACATAAAAATATATATTAGTTTAAGTTGTAAATGTTAAAGCGGCTTGCCATAGTAAGATGCACTCATCGCTCAGGCTCTGTACGTGTGAAAGAGACGCGTGTGTCTTTAAGAGAGCCGTATTACAGGTGGGATGACGCTGTCTGAAAGACTCGGTGTGGTGGGGACGATGCGCTTCGTGGGTTAACCGCACTCATTTCTGCCCGTCTCTGATGCTCAAGAAAAGGTGGGTTCTATTATTCACTGCCGAAGACGGCTCCGCGATTCTTCTCTCCAGACCCAACGCTAATGCTGTATCCATGTGCAATGCTTTTGACAGCTTTACCCCAACTAAATCTAAAGGTACGTGTGTATTGAGTGTCACTGGCCAAATGCTCATCGATTTTCGCTTGCACCATCAATGTTTTTGGACTGTAATGCATGTGTTATTGCGCTGGTGTTGTTGAGATCGCAATAGGCCGTCACGTACAATGCGTGAATAATATCAGCGCTTGCCTGTTGCCAGGAAACAAACGCGCTGTTGCTGTTACTGTTGTTTAGAAAATGAGCGGCTTGTCAGTCAATCAGTCAGTTTTGGGCAGCAGATAGACTTTTCGTGTCCTGTCGTGTCACCCTCACTTCTGTGATGGGATTCATTTGTCAGGGGATGATCCATTACTTAAAGCGCTCAGTTATCCGCGAAATACATCTGTACTAATCTGTACTGGTTATTTGTGGCAGTACGGTCATACACGGACTGTGTAGAAACAGATGGGCATTTCAGATCACTGATTGAATGATGCTAGTTTTTCAGTGTATTTGGGGGGAAAAACATAATGAAAAAAAAAATTCGAACCAACCAAATCACTATAAACCCTGGTAGCTCTGATCTAGGCACATTTTATAGAGCTGTGCCTGCGTGTTGTGCATGGTCAATGGGAATTAATGATGCTCAGGGACAGATGGTTCACGGGTTACCTGTTGCTATAACGACCGGACCTTATATTGCGTTAACTGCATTGTGTTGCTTTCCATGAATTGAGCTCAGGTGGCCTGTTTTAGATGCGTTTTCCTTCGCTGCAACTACATTTTCTGTTGCAATTGCTGTAATATATTTGCCCTTACACGGCTAATTGTATTTATATTTATTTCACACACAGACACGCTGCAGCTCTTTTCACTGAGATGAAACAAATATCAATGCGTGACCTCTTTCCATCCGTGACAATTTCTCTGTATTTAATTTTTCCTGTTTATAGCGAAATCTTTTGTGTGCCCTATAGGCCATGCAGATTGATTTTTAAAAAAATTTTTTTTAATAAGTATCATATACTCCAATGTTATTTTTTAGGACATGTATACCATGTTTTTTTTGGGCATCTCCCATGGTAATACTATGTTTCTAGGCATAGTGCCATGGTAATACTAACTTTGTTTGTATTGGGCAAAGCATCAAGGTAGTACCATGTTTTTTTTAGGACATGTATGCTATTCTACTACCGTGTTTTTGGACATTTATCATGGTAGGTTGCTTTTTTGAAAATAAAATTATTTTAAAATAATTTATTATATAATTAATTATATTAAATAAAATTTTTTGAATGTCCATCCAAATTATTTTGTAGAACATGTTCTAATCTAATACCATGTTTTCTGGGCATACTATGTTTCTGGGCATAGTGTCATGGTAATGCTATATTTTTGTGCTTGTTTTGGACATATATCGTATGTCCGTATCAGTATGGTGCTTTATTTATTTATTCATTTGTTTGAAAGTAGTACCATGTACATTGTTTTAGGACATGTAATATTGTAATGCCATTTTTTTTGTTTTTTTGCATGTACCATACTAATATTATGTTTCTGGACATTGACATGTATCATGGTACTCTATTTGGCTTTTTTGGACTATAGGCCATGTACTATTTTAATACCATGTTTTTGTATATGTACCATGTAAATGATATGTTGTAGGCACAGTGCTATGGTAATACCACTTTTCTTTTTTTGAGAGAAAGTACTGTGTTAATGTTTTTTTTTTGGACATGTGCCATGGTATTACCATGTTTGTTGGTTGGTTGGTTTGGACATGTACCTTGGCAGTACCACATTTTTTGGACATACCATGGTATGGTATGGTAGCATGTTTTTTTTTTTTTTACATAGTACCATAGTAATATATATATATTTTTCTTTTTGCACACTACCATAATAATACCATTTTTAAAAAATTTTTGGACATGCAGACCAATGTCAGTGGAAAAAAAATATTCTGCAGGTGTGTCTGGAAATTGTATTTCTAATTGTTCTGCAGCTCTTCATCAGCTGAATAGAGTGATGAGCAGGGTGTGTGTTATTCAGTACCATGGTACTGAATCATTACCATATCAAAGTACCATGGTATTAGCATATAATACCAGGTTAATGAAGTAAATTAAGCCAGAATCTTCTGGTTTAGGCTTAATTGACCTCATTAATTGGCTCTCTCTGCTATGACGGCTAACCCCAAATCACGAAATCAGAAATATTTGACCCACATGCAGCACTGAAACATGGCAGGCAGCTGGTGCCTCTGCAATCTTCTTCAGTAGCAGCTTTTTCTTATGGGCTTTAGAGGGCAATCTGATTTAAGCATATCTACTTGCATCCTAGACTTCAACATCAGGCATGTGTATGTCTGATCCACCTGTGTGATTTGGTTTTAGGAGGGATATAAAGTGAAGTGACATGTGGCCAAGTATGGTGACCCATACTCGGAATTAGTGCTCTGCATTTATCCCATCCAAAGTGCACACACACAGCAGTGAACACACACCCGGCGCCCGGGGAGCAGTTGGGGGTTCGGTGCCTTGCTCAAGGGCACCTCACCGTATTGAAGGATGTATGACACAGTGGCCTGAATGTATGCATGAATGTATAAGGTAATCTGTATATTTCTGGTCTTCATTTCTTTTACCGTTTTCAGGTTGTTATTATTACTAATAGTAATAATCAACGAATGTGAGGTCAAAAACTGCATTCATAGTACTAATGATTAAATGTAATAATATTATACATTCATATACATATATGCAGTTTTTTTTTAACCTCATATTAATTATGTAATTATTATTAATCACTGTAAGTTATGTAGCAATTGAATATCTACCTATCTATCTATCTATCTATCTATCTGTCTATCTGTCTGTCTGTCTGTCTGTCTATCTATCTCTCTGTCTGTCTGTCTATCTAATCTGTCTATCCATCTAATCTGTTTGTCTCTCTGTCTATCTATGTCTATTTAAATCAAAGCATCATATGTCATGTCTCAATATCTATTGAAAGTTAAAGGGTCAATTCACAAACGTTAAAATATTCTGAACCACAAGATAGAGTGCATTTTAACATGATTTTAACCTTTTATGTGTAAAATTATAATTTTACAGCTTTTTTGTATAATTTTACAACTATGAGTGAGTGACATGACATGTGGCCAAGTATGGTGACTCATACTCGGAATTAGTGCTCTTAGCCCCCAGCTGTGGCCAGACTTTTTATTATCATCTTGAGGGCTGAGGGCTAATATTATCTGACATGGCAGTGAATGCTGTTTGCAAATTAACAAGCCACAGGAAGAGGCTTGATTGGCCAAATACAGTGGGTACGGAAAGTATTCAGACCCCCTTAAACTTTTCACTCTTTGTTATATTGCAGCCATTTGCTAAAATCATTTAAGTTAATTTTTTTTCCTCATTAATGTACACACAGCACCCCATGTCAACAATTCTGTGTTTTTCTGTCAATATGGGGTGCTGTGTGTACATTAATGAGGAAAAAAAATTAACTTAAATGATTTTAGCAAATGGCTGCAATATAATAAAGAGTGAAAAATTTAAGGGGGTCTGAATACTTTCCGTACCCACTGTATGTCTGAGCCATAAGCTGCTTTGATTAATGCCGCAGTGTGGCTGATCTCTCACAGAACCATTTGAGCAGACCATGCAACTAACATATGCTTCAACTTGGATGAGTGTAAGTGAATTGTCAAAGGGTTAATTCTGGATTTGGCATCTGTTTCTGAGGTGGAGCTTGAGTCAGCACCGGCTTTACAGCCTGTAGTTTCATGTGCAGCTCTTGTAGTTTGGTACTTTTGTCTTGACTGGAAAAAATCATGTTTGTGATGCGTCCATTCATACAGCAAGAGAAACGTGTCAGGGGATGTCATAAGGTAAGAGAACTAATTGGTGATTGGCCATTGTCAGTGACTTCCAAGGAGGGCCTCACATACCGCAGTGGGTATTTAGGCAGGTTACAGGCAATACTTGGATAGTAAATGTGTGGATGTGTGGATGACATTTTGTAGAAGGATCTATATGATATGTAATGAATTTTATCACCCACTGAAATATATTAACACACACACACACACACACAAAGTGCTGGGTAGTAACTGGTTACATGTAATCTGGATTATGTAGTCAGATTCCAAAAATGTAGTACTTGTTATTAGATTATATATTTAAAATGCTCATAATCAGATTACAGTTACTATGGACTACATGATTGCATATTATTCACACAATGGCGGTAAATTATTCCTAATTCTTATTTTTTCTCTTTTAAATTTTACTTTCTAAAAAATTCGACTTTGTCATATTGTTTAGCTTTTGCATATTCTCAATATAGATTGGCCTTGTAAATGTAATGTGAAGTAATTTGCGATCCATGATTCTCATTTTGGGGACTAGTCAAATATGAGATGAATAATTATGAAAGTTCCTGCCAGTGTATAACTGACAAAAAATATTTCAACCTGGAAAAATTTTGACCGTGTCATTGCAGTTGCCGTTTTCATGTTTATTAATGTTTGTTCATGTTATGCAGGGATTCCCAAACTTTTTTGTTTGTCAAACCCATGATTTGACCTAAAATATTTACTTGAAGTCCCCCTGAGATTTAAAGTTAATATTACATTACTGACTACAAATTTGATAATGTAATTTGTAATCAGTAACAGACTACAAATTGTAAGTAATCCATCCATATGTTTATCATATGTTTAAACTTGCGTATGCAGAGTTTCATCATGTGTGCACAAGTGTTTGATAAAAAACATGACTCAATTATTTTAAACAGCTTCTTCCTATGAAGGTATATTGAAATATCTACACAGTGCAAAAAGAGAAAATTTTGTCTTTGAACTTGCTTCCTCAGGTTGATGACCCTATTGATATGCTCCCCAAGTCAAGAAAAGCCCTTAGCATCCAAGAAATTGCAGCTCTGGCCAGATCATCATTTAATGGTAAGGATTTAACCTGTAGCATAATCATAAGCATTTATGCATGTTAATCAGTCTTTAACAATCCCTGTGTTTTCCCTACCAGGCATCTCACAGGTGGTGAAAGATCACGTGACCAAACCCACGGCCATGGCTCAGGGTCGGGTGGCTCATCTGATTGAGTGGAAGGGCTGGTCTAAGCCCTTAGACCCTCCATCTGCTACACTGCAGTCCCACTTTAACTCCTACTCCCATCTCAGCGAGGGTGAGCAGGAGGCCCGGTTTGCAGCAGGTGGGTGTCTCCTTGCACCCTGTTAGTACAGCTGTAAATCTCTCACTGCTGATGGAGTGTGTTAAGGAGATAACTGTAGATGCACAAGGATATTGATGTCTAGGTGTTTATACATGCACCGTTGTCAAATAATGTGGACATGAAATTTATTTTTGAACATTAAAATTTAAAATTGTGCATGAATGTATACGGTAATCTGTATATTTCTGGTCTTCATTTCTTTTACGGTTTTCAAATTGTTATTATTACTAATAGCATTCATAGTACTAATGATTAAAATGTAATAATGTTATACATTCCTATACATATATGCAGTTTTTTTTAACCTCATATTAATTATGTAATTATTATTAATCACTGTAAGTTATGTAGTAATTATCTATCTATCTATCTATCTATCTATCTATCTATTTATCTGTCTGTCTATCTGTGTTCTGTCTGTCTGTCTATCTATCTATCTGTGTTCTGTCTGTTTATCTGTCTGTCTGTCTATCTATCTGTGTTCTGTCTGTCTGTCTGTCTATCTGTCTGTCTATCTATCTATCTATCTATGTTCTGTCTGTCATATCTATCTGTGTTCTGTCTGTCTATCTATCTATCTGTGTTCTGTCTGTCGGTCTATCTATCTATGGTCTGTCTGTCTGTCTGTCTGTCTGTCTGTCTGTCTGTCTGTCTGTCTGTCTGTCTGTCTGTCTGTCTGTCTGTCTGTCTGTCTGTCTGTCTGTCTGTCTGTCTGTCTGTCTGTCTGTCTATCTATGTATCTGTGTTCTGTCTCTCTGTCTGTCTATCTGTGTTCTGTCTGTCTGTATGTCTATCTGTCTTCTGTCTGTCTGTCTATCTATCTGTGTTCTGTCTGTCTGTCTGTCTGTCTATCTATCTATCTATCTTTCTATCTGTGTTCTGTCTGTCTGTCTATCTATCTGTGTTCTGTCCTGTGTTCTGTCTGTCTATCTGTCTGTCTGTCTATCTATCTGTGTTCTGTGTGTCTGTCTGTCTATCTGTGTTCTGTCTGTCTATCTGTGTTCTGTCTATCTATCTATCTATCTATCTGTGTTCTGTCTGTCTGTCTTTCTGCCTGTCTAATATATTTAATGTTATGATAATAAATATATAACAATATAATGAATATAATTAACATTAATATATAATGCAACAGTAAGGAATTTTATCAAGTGTCAGTCAACTTTAGCCCCTCCATAATGTGCCATCTGAAGGGTTTTAGACTCAGCAGATGGTGTTAAATTAGATTACACAGTCACACAGCAACACCTGCTGATCCTGCATGTCAGTTTACTTCATTCCTGTCTTCTAGCTCTCCTCCTTTGACTTTACTTTTCCCGGCAGCTTTTATACTCATGCTACATGTTTGGCTGTCATCAGTTTCCTGGCTGCAGTAAACGTGGCTGCTGAGTTAGGGTGGCATTTAACAGCAAAACCTGAGTCTCTCAGCAGCAGAGCTTTTTCAATCAGAACAAAAGCATCACGAGTAAACTTCTACGTCATGTCAAAAGAGATTTTGTTGCACTGCCATCTGTTTAATTGGCATCATTGTGTAAACTCCAGGGTCATTCGATACGATTCTTGTTTTTTTAGGTGTGGCTGAGCAGTTTGCCATTGCAGAGGCGAAGCTCCGTGCCTGGACCTCTGTAGATGAGGAGGAGATGGACGAAGAGTCTTATGAAGAGGATCCTCCTCTAAATGACGAGTCAATCACAACAACTCTGAGCTCAGGTGAGCGCGAGTGCACACGTCAAGATACGGTTGCCATAGAAAGTATTTGAACACTTAAGCCACAAATAAAAATATATGAATGAATTTGTGTGACAAGTAGCATACATTCATGTTCAAAAACCTTTTTTTGAAAGACAGAAATGAATACTTTTATTCGGCATGGATGCTTTAAATTGATCAAAAGTGACAGTACATACATTTGTAATGTTACAAAAGATTTTAATTTGAAATAAAAGCTGCTCTTTTGAACTTTCTATTCATTGTATAATTCTGAATTTTTTTTTATCTCAGTTTCTGCAAAAATATTAGGCAGCACAACATAATAGTAGCATAACATGATAATAATAAGAAATGTTCCTTGAGCACCAAATCAGAATAATAGAAGGATCACGTGACACTGAAGACTGGAGTTATGGCTGCTGAAAATTCAGCATTGCCATCACTGGAAAAAACGACATAGTAATATATATTAAAATAGAAAGTTAGTTTTACATTGTAATACTATTTCACAGTATTACAGTTTTTACTGTATTTTAGATCAAATAAATGCAGCCTTGGCAAGCATAAGAGTCATCTTTTAAAAACCTTTTAAAAAAATCTTAACGACCCCCAAATTTTGAACAGTACTGTATATTTGAAAGATATAATGCACAAACACAATTTTCAAACATAAACAAAAAAAGTTTTAGATTTCAGAGTATGGAACTAGAAATATATTGTTTAAAATGAAGACCGAAAAAAATTTATTTGACACTTTCTGGTTGTCAAACTTGAACTAAACTGAAAAAAATGACCTCAAAACCAGTTTGTTAAAAAACTATTGAAAAGGTGCTCTGAAAAGTGGAATAAGTTCAGTGAAAACCTCTAGTATCGTGTTTTCAGATTTCACTTGATTGGATTTTCTTTTGTATGTAATGCAGTGACATTTTGACTTCAGTCTCAAAAAGTGTTCAGATACATTTTGCGGACCCTGTGTATTTGCATTTTCCTCGTCACAGTGCATGTCTTTTTTTTTTTTCGTGGAACATCAGCGATTTTGTTTTCTCATTCATCTTTTCCGCTCTTTATCATCTGCTCTTTCTGTTGTGTTTTCTGCTTGTCTTAATTCTCCTTTTTTGGTACCATTTGTCCTTCATGTCATCTTTCTGTCTGTGTCCATCTTTTCAGGTGATGATACAAGGGGGAAACTTTTTGAGCAATGTTGCAGGGCAATGTTGCCTTTAACAGGCAACCAGGTGAGACACAGGGCCCACGAGGGCCACGACCGATCTAAAGTATCCAGATAGACATTTGTTACCCATTCTCAATGGGAAAGTGCCCAAGTAACATCCCTCAAAAAAGTTGCCCCGTGTATCATCACCATTCCACTTCTGCCCTCTCGTGCCTGTATCTATAGGTATTCTTACACTTTGCTTCTCCCTCAGACGCTGTATTATCCAATCAAAGCTGCCCAGTGCCAAGTCAGGCTGAGACAGACACCGCTGAAATCCCTTGCTCTGACGGCACACTCAGTCAACCAGAAGCCGACGACCCGCTCATTTCAGAAGACGTGCCACCACATGCCCAAGAACTCCAGCTTTCAGAAGGCGACAGGTCCACTTGTGCGGTTCACAAACCAGACCGCAGGCCTTTGTGGAGCAAGGGAGACTCCTGCTACTACTCCACCTCCTACTCCGAGTCTGGACTTTCACCTGAGGATGAAGAGGAGGGGGATGGAAGAGAGGTGGAGGAAGGGGAGGACAACGTCTTTCAGGATGTCATCTGCTGGTACAGACACTGCCGAAGCATCTCTGATACCTCTGGAGCTGTGTCTTTTGATGAGGAGGGGGAGGAGGAAGAACAGGAAGAAGGTTCCAAGCAGCGACGCTGTGTTCTCACTCGCCCTTTTGTCTCTGTCCCTTTGTAGTAACCCTTCTGTGAAGTGTTTGTCCAGTCTGTTATGCATTCCGAGACATGGACTTGTTTTTCTTTTCCATATTTTAAAGGGAGAGTTCATTTAGAAATGAAAATTCTGTCACCATTTTCACTTGCTCTTGTCTGTCAAAATCTGACTTTCCTTCTTCTGTGGAACACAAATAATGTTAGGCAGAATCAGGGTTATTATAGTTAACTGAAACTGAAGCTAAAGTTAAAACCATATTTGACCAACTTGAGATAAATGTTAACTGAAATAATAATTTCTCATTTTAGTTTACCTTGATGTACTAAAAAAAAAGAAAAATATAAAATGATATAAAAATTAATAAAAACTATAGACAACAATAAAAATGAAAAACTATTAAAAAAAACCCTACAAAAATATTACAAATTTAGCTCAAATTAAAATGGAAACTTTTAAATAAAAACTGATTCAAAATATTAATAAAAACAACAGTATAATAGTATCTCTTTGATACTAAAATGTGCAAACCAGTGTTATTTTAGTATCATTGATATACTATTATAATTTTGTTAATAGTTTCGATTTTTTTTATATTTAAATTTTTAGGTTTTATTAATTTTGTTGTTTGTCGTTTTTATTATAATTGTTTTTTAAAATATGTACATGTAGTTTTTAAGTTTTATTTAATTTTTAGTTCTTTTCCCTTAAACTTCTGACTCAATTTTAACCAAGTTTTGACTAAAATGAATGAAAATGAGAAATCTTGCCTTGGCAACTAGAAATAAAATAAGTAACTTTTTTAGACTTACTTATACTGAAACTTTTTAGTTTTAGTTAACGATAATAACCCTGATGCGAGCTGCTCTTTTCCAAACAGTGAAAGTGAATGGCTCTCAAGCAAGAATGATAATGAAATTTTAGCCAAACAAATTGATAGTATGACTTCAGAACACTAAAAATATAGTGCATAAGTCATGTGGATCACTTATGATACTTTAATGGTGCTTATTTAAAGTTTCACTTTCATTCATTCCTTTTCATCTCAGGTAGCCTATAAACTTCCATTGTAAGGAAAAGAGCAGCATGAACATTCATCACAACTTCAGTGTTTCACAGTGAAAGATCGAGTAACTGAAGGCAGGATTTCCATTTTTGAGAGAACTACTCCTCTAATCTCCTCCTCTCTATCCCTGCTTCCTCTTGATCTACATGTTCTTCATTTGAAATTAGCGTCCAAGAAACCACTGCACTGTTTCCTCATTCCAGTGGCGAGTAGGATGAGAGTGACATTCTGATGACGTGATGCTCATTACCTGCGATCTCGGTGTATTCAGCAGCCTTGCTGTTTGTCATCTGTGACGACACGTCAAGAGACTGGAATATCTCTGTGAGCTTTTCCTTTTGTGACTGTTCAAAAGTGACGTGATGCTCATAGTAAAATGTTGTTAATTCTGCAGGATCGTGAGGGACAGAAAAAGCCCAGTTGTTCAGTTTGTCTGGGTTTAGATGTCACGCTGCAAGTGCTTGTGTGTCTCGGCTTGCTCCAGAAGGGTTGCGGTGCAGGAGGGTCCTGCTTTGATGGAGCGTTGTGACTATGAATAGAATGTGCCTGTTATTATGATCACTGTGTGATGTATATTACCAAACTATGGAAGCCCATTTCCGACACATGAGAAAAAAAAAATCATGCTTTGGTATTTCATCATGACATAAAAATGTCATAATCATTACATAAAAGTCGAAATTATAACAATGTGTTGTCATAAATTGTCATTTATACAATGAAAAGTATAAATTATGACAGTCATAATTATGACAAAAAGTTATGAAATGAAGTCAAAATTCTGAAATAAAAAAAAATCATAATTATGATATTCTAAGTTGAAGATCATTCATGAAAAGTCAAAATTGCAATATAATGACTTACTAAATTAAAATAGACAAAAAAGTCTAAATTATTGGGTAAAAATTCATAATTGTGATGTCATTTATGAGATGAAAAGTTGAATTTGACAAAAAGACATAATTACAAGAAAAGTCATTTGAGATGAAGTAAATGTTCCTGTCATAATTTTGTCTTTTTATCTCTTAATTTTGACTTTTTATCTCATAATCTCACACCATAATCATTACTTTTTATGTCATGATTGCCAAAGCATGATTTTGTTTTCTTTTGTGGCAGAAATGGGCTTCTATACCAAACTGAGTGAGAATCCTCTACCATGTTTTTTCTTTCCATTCTGCCATCTTTTCCCTCCCATCTGCACTTCAGTAGATATTTGATTTGTGATTGGCTGCTGAATGAACAGGTTTTTTTGAAGCTACCAATTAATACAACCTTGACATGCAGCTACAGTAAAACAGTTGACAGAAAGAATATGTTGCCTTTCCAAACCGCATTCATTCATTGCAGAAGCATGGGGAAGGGCAGTGTTCAATTCATAACCAACCACGTTATATCATCATTATTCTCAATATGGACCGGTAATGTCATGATGTTCATTGATGTGAATGTGTGAATCCCCCCACAAAAAAGTTTTTTTTAATTGTTTGTACAGAAAATGTCTTGCGGTCAAATGTGAGAATTATGATTGCATTAAAGTTATGTGTATATTCATATGTTTCACTGCGTCTTCTGCAAAAACACATTTTCTTGAGTAATTTTGTCAGGTTTTCCAGTAAAAATATCATCCCTAATATTTATGTAAGAAAAATGAAATAAGATGTGAGTACTGTGTGTGTATATATATATATATATAAAATCATTTAATTCTCATTTACTTTATGGGTACATTTTATTTGAGGGTGTTTCTATATTTTACCGGAAAACAAGACAAAAATACTTAAAGGTTTAAAAAAAAAATTATTCCAGCATAACTATACAACACAGTATTTACCACAAAAAATGAGTTGCATAAAACCGAAAGCTTTAAAGTTGAAATTTAATATTTACTGATGTACAAAACAATTGAATGTTTTCTGAAAAATAATGGTAACAGCTGATTCAATATGCTTATCTATATGTACAGGGTATGTGAGTAGAATTCATATACATACCGCTTTACCCTGCATTCTGTACAAGCAAATGATTTATAAAAACCATTTACGGATATGGGAGCAGACTTATTGCTTAACTCTACACTTAATGTGCGGCATATTAGCAGACACTTTACACACCGTGGGCTTGACTTAAACTGCACAAGCAAACAGAGACAAAACGTGACACAACATATCTAAAGATCATTATTAGCTTAAAGGGTTAGTTCACCAAAAAATGAAAATTAGGCTGTGTTTTACTCACCCCAGAGGCATCCTAGGTGTATATGACTTTCTTCTTTCAGACGAATCCAGTCGGAGTTAGATTAAAAATTGTCCTGGCTATTCCAAGCTCTATCATTGCAGTCAGTGGGTGTTGCAGTGCTTCAGTCCCAAAGAAGTGAAATAAAAAGCGCCCATCCATTAAAAAAAAAGTGTCTCACACGGCTCCGGGGGGTGAACAAAGGCCTCCTGTAGCGAATCGATGCATTTTTTGTAAGAAAAATATCCATATTCAAAACGTAATAATCACTTTAATGTAGCTTACGCCAACAGCTGTACACGGAAGCAGCTCCGGCTGATGACGTATGAGTTCAGCGTTGCGCATGCGCCGGTGAGTCTAATATAACTCCGACTGGATTCGTCTGAAAGAAGAAAGTCATATACACCTAGGATGCCTCGGGGGTGAGTGTAAAACAGCCTAATTTTCATTTTTGAGTGAACTAACCCTTTTAAGTTATTCCTGTCCCACATCAGGATTTGCTTTCATAACAAACGTTAATAAAACAGCTGATTAGTGCAGCCGGATGAATTTCGCTCTAGTGGCTCGCAGAACTCATAACAGCCGTTTCTGAGAAAATGAGAAAAGGCTGTGTCAGGAAGTCAGTCTCACGGTTATGGTTTGGTCCACTTGCCTTGATCCGTTTAAATCAAACCCGTAGCCTCCCAATTCTGCAGTGCACAAGAAAAAGAAACGTAACTCATTCTCCGTTTAGCTCTGCTTAGGCTGTGTCTGGGGTAGTTGTGCTGTTCTTGACCATACTGCATAGCGTCGTTCAGCCACAGTTTAGATGCAAACAGAACATTACATCATCCTCAGGCTGAAACTTGTGAAAACTCCACCGCCGAGGTCCAGTAAACACGTTGTAAGTTGTGAAAACGAAATCTGAAGGCATTTAAAAATATTAACTGCAAACAGACTTGTCCGTTTGTTCCAGTACATGTCCATGATGTGCATGATTGCAAACAGTTTCAAAATAATATGCACTGTAGCAATAGGGCCAGTGTTCAGTAAAATAACCCTATTTGGCAAGCAGTAATTCTTATACGACATTATTGCACAGTTGACAGCTCAAAATCAAATGGTAAAAGCTTTGCTCATATGTAAAACAATTCAGATTGCAGGTACACAGAATCCATCATTGTAATGAATTACATTTTAATACTTTGATGATTGCTGGATGAGATCTGCACAGTGACCACAAATTCCCTGCAATGGTATTTATACAAAGGCTGGTTCTTGCGGTTCTACCACAGTCGAAAACTTCACTCAATCTAAACTGTCATCGTAGTCTGTGACGTGTTGTGAGCATGTGCGAAAAATATTGCGCTCTGGATTTCTGAACAAATCTGGCCTTGAATTAAAAAGCAAAAGGCCATGCAAGTAAACCCGATGAGGTAACATGAAACAGGCCTATGCAGTTTTTTTAAATGGCTGTATTTAAGCTGGCTGGAAAGCAATATGATGCGTATTGTTTATGCGAGTGTGTGAGCATGCAAATGATTGCATCGGGGTTCATGCATATAATTAAGAATTTAAGAGGCTCCGTTTCTCCACGTGGAGTCTCAGAGTATTTTGAGCTTCTAAGGAAGATGCTTTAATATATTTTAAATGGCCAGGCAGCTATGCTACCCACTGGTCCTGATACAGATCTGCGCATGCTTAACGTGCCTACATAATGTGGGATATCATTACTTGTAATTACAGGCAACACCATCCAAATGGTGTGCTCAACGATGATTTGTTAAAGCGTTTTTCACATTAAATTTTTTCCCCCATGCTGTCAGTATGGAAAACGCTTGTGTATTGCTGTGTTTTGTTTGACGTAATTACAGGCAACACCATCCAAATGGTGTGCTCAACGATGATTTGTTAAAGCGTTTTTCACATTTAATTTTTTTCCCCCATGCTGTCAGTATGGAAAACGCTTGTGTATTGCTGTGTTTTGTTTGAATGATAATTACAATGTGCTTCAAAACTACCCTGGTTGGAAACTCCTCTTTATGAGTCACTGTTGGTTTTGGAGGGGAGAGTGGGGTAAGATGCGCCACCCCTGTAATCTAGCAAACTGGATGATTTTTGTCAAATGACCATGTTTTAAAAAAATGGCCATTGTATTCAGCTGCCTGTGATTCACATAAGCAATTTTTTTTGTGTGTTAAAAAAATGCTTGTCAAAGTAAATTTTCTGCATGGCAGGTAAAATGAGTTTGATGTCAAAACAAATGTATCCATGCCAAAGATGCTATGCATTATCAAATCACATCTTGAATAAATAAATAAATTTAGCAATGAATTAGAAATGAATATTTTGTTTTCCCCAAAATGTTAGCTTTTGGGTAAAGTGTGTCAGGTGCTTCAGGGTAAAATGTGACAGTGGCACATAGTGAGGATGAGTTTTGCCTCCAAATGCAGGAAAAAACAAATACTCATATCATATCATAAAATGCAAATGCACTGGATTTTTCTAGTTGGCTTATGAAAATGTGAATATTGTGCATCAAAATAAGACTTTGAAATAAGATTCATGTTCATTAAGTGTTCATATTTTACCTGAAATAAATAGTTAAAATATTCCCTAATGGCTCAACATTCATAACACATCTTTCCCCTAAAGTGGGGTAAGTTGTGTCACTCGACCATTTTTCTTAAAAAGTCATATTTCTGTGCCCCTATGTATTCTGAAATATAATCAGGCATATTCATTTCCCTGATTGCTTATTTCTTCTTGCCTAGTTGACGACCTTAAGTAAAAAGCGGCACAGTTTACCCCACTCTCCCATTCATTCTCCTGCCTTTCCACGACTCGTGTTCATGTATCCTTCCTGTTTTTCGCTCATTTTGCATCATGTTCTTGTTCTCTCCATGTCTTCTGTGTCCTTTTGCCCACCCGTTCCCCTTCTTTCCCCCCGCTCTTTCTCTCCATGTTTCCTTGCAGTGTGGGCTATTAAGGGCTATATTTAGAGCAAAATTGTAGTTTGGCTCTCAGAGACCATTTTATTTGGATTTAAAGTGTCGGCACCAGATGGGTGCGTTGGCTAGGAGTCACTCTTGCACACATACTCGGCTTTTCTTACGCACTCTGTCGCTTGCGCGAGGACGAAGAAACACACACACGCGCACGCCATGAAGCCACAAATCAACGAACAAACACGTTTATGATGAAAACCCGCCGTGACATCATCGAAAATAAACTTCTTAAAATGAATTTCATCAACATAAATCAACACAGAAATGCGCTATGAAGCCACAAATCAACAGACACCCAAATTTATGACAAATACACAAGTACAAACAGACGATCGCTCATGAGCCATCGTCAAACACATCCCAAGCCACGCGGCACTCATACTGCAGTGCGTATCTATGACATCCCACACATACAAACACACACGGCGTGTTTCATGTAAAGGCAGGACCAGCGATTAGGGATGATTTGATTAGTGCGGAGAAGAGAGTGTGCTTCACTGCTTAAAGACTTCCTCCAGTTTCTCCTCAACCTGACTTCACAATCCCGCTTATGGTGTAAATGGAGTGTGTGTTACCGACCGCAAGCAGCTGTCATTCCTGCTGACCCTCTGGCGGCGAGGGGATTCCCTCGCTCACCGCTTCCTTGATCGGAGCTGGGCACTGCTCGCTGACGGCCTCTGAGCCTCCGTCCTCCAGAGGGTGGGTACAGTCACAGGGGAGCTGCGTTAGGTGCTCCTCTTGGGGCGTGGCCTCGGCGTAGGGCAGCTCTGATTGGTCGTCTGTGTGTAATGGTGTGTTGTGACTGGACAGCTCTGTGCACTCGGTCTCGTTCACCAAGCTGCCCTCGGACGGCTGCTCCGTTTGGTCATCCAGGTCTGGGAGGTTAGGTTCCCGTGGCAACAACAGGCTCCTGTTACGACTCCAGAGCTTGTGGAGCTCAGTGACCTCTGAGACGCTGCTGTTGTTGCCGCTGTCACGGAAGCTGGCCAGCGGGGGACGGACTTTCACTCCGGTCACAGTTACAGAGCCCTCGATGGCCTTACGCAACTATAAACAGAACATTTTTTTTAAATGTGTTTTTCTGCTATAAAGAAGAGCTAATAAAAGAATACAATCACACACCTCCTTTAGAGAGACCACTCCTACTAGACATCCGGTGCTGGTGACATAGGCATGATCCAGACCAAGTAGTGAGAAAATGGTGTGTGTCTGAACAAAAGGAACAGTGATAAGGACTGACATTCATGTTTCATTAAAGGGTAACTGTGATAATAAAACTGGCCTGTCACACTTTAGTTTGGGGACCATTTCTCACTATTAACTAACTATTAACTACAACATTTGCCTTAATAGTTAATAGTTAGTAAGGTAGTTGTTAAGTTTAGGTATGGGGTAGGGTAACGAATCTAAAATATGGTCATGCAGAATAAGGCATTAATATGTGCTTTACAAGTACTAATAAACAGCCAATATGCTGGTAATATGCATGCTAATCAGCAACTAGTTAATAGTGAGAATTGGTCCCTAACCTGTGTTACCTTTTCCATATGACTTTATATAGCTTACAATACAGTCTGTTCCTAACAAAAATCTGCCATGCGGCTTCAGAAAATATCGTACAAATGATTTGCGCTACTTTTATGATTTTTTTTTTGTCATTTTATATGGCCGAATAATAGATTGCTGTAGGGATGACATATTTTTGTAGGCCTAAACCCAGAAACAAGCATTTTTGTACTTCCGTTTCCTTTACTTCATTTTCCCCAAGACAAGTCAATGTTTTTTTGAATGCTCAGGATATTTTTCACGTTTTATTCTATGACATACTGTAAAATACATCAGTATTACTTAATGGGACTACAGAGATTGTCTACTCACTAGTCTGTTTTTACAGCCTCATTGTGTTAAATAATCACACTCTTGCAAACCATTCTAACTTAAACTTTCAGGGATTTTTTTTTTAAAAATAAATACTGAAAGAGTTGTCAGAAGCTTAATGGTAGTGACATTGAAGTCATGTGACTGTGGCGTAGTTTGTTTACAGCCTACATTTAGCTTTTCATTTCTGGGGATTGTATTTAGGCTTCAAAATTCATAAAACTTGTGTTAATTTGTGAAGATTAACTTGAACAAAATGTGTAAGAATCGTAAAGGTTTGTTGGTCACAGAGCTTATTTTCTGCAATAACCCAAAAGCCAATGGAAAAATCCTATTGGGTTTTTGTCAAGGGAACTAGGGTGAAGTAAACACAAAAATACGTTATCACTGCAGCGCTCTGTGCTTGGCAGATACAGCAAATCTTTTACCTTATGCAAAGATGTCCGTTCCACCAGTTGAAAGGGTGCAGGGTCTATTTTACAGTTGTTGAAATTAACAGCCTCATCCAACTGTTGCTCCTCCCACTCTGCTATCTGAAAAATACCATTTTTAAAAAAAGGTAAAACTATTAAAAGTTCCAAAAACAAATTTAATGTAAACTGACAGGGGCAATTATTAGGTTTTATACTATTTATGCAAGATCATAAGATAATCCTGTCCATAAGCAGTCCATTAAATATTAAAGCAATAATTCAAGCAAAAATGCTAAGTCATCATTTGCTCACCCCAATGTCATTTCAAACCTGTACGACTTTCTTCCTTTAATCGAACACAAAAGAAGATATTTATTGCAGAATACTATGCTCTTTTTCATACAGTGACAGTGAGTATTGACTACGCCTGTCAAGTGTGATTTTCAAGGTCAAATTTTCAGTGAATAATGTCTTAAATTTCAGTCCGTTCCTCATAAAAGCTATAATTTATATGGAGGAGAACAGTGTGAGGCTGTGAGCATTCTTCATGACTTCTCCTTTTGGGTTCATCAGAAGAAAGTCAGTCAGACAGGTTTTGGAATGTAAAGGAATGAAAGGAGTAAATCATAATAGCATTTTGATTTTTGAATGAACCACCCCTTTAAGAAGCTACAGAACTAGCTCTGTTACTGAGTGTCCTAAACAGGTGCCTAAACGTAGGTTAAGTGACAAGTGAAAAAGATAAGCAACAAAACATTTTGGTGGTCTAGCAAAGAACATCTTGAGCTTCAGTGGAAGCAAGAACTTCGGACCTTATGTACAAAGAGTCATATGATCAATGTCACACATTTACTTATCTGATTAGACACCTAGAAATGGAACAGGATCTTTTGAAGGTTTCAGAATTCTGAAATTGTTATTTTCCGAGTTTAAATAAGATTCTGAATCCCAGAATCAGACTTTCAAACTCCTCTTTATATTCTAGAACACACTTTATTTACAATGATATGGAAAATACCTCAGAATGTGGGACTCACTACAAGAATCACGATACAATTATAACATAATTAAGGGTAAGTATAGTATTTAATATACCTCTGCTGTTGACATGTCATCTTCAACATCAGGTGTATCCTGAAAACATCAAGCCACACAATTAGACACAGAAATGCGCAAATGTCCCTTTCATACGTTCTTGTCCTCACAAACGGTCATGCAATTCACTCAAGTTCACAAGACAAGCTACACATACTAATGTAATCTACCGAAGCGGCTCAAGCTTTACTAAGCATTAGCTAGCTTAAGCAATACATTAAACGCAGCCCAGGGGAGGGTGAGGTAGATTGGATGCCATTACCAAGGCAATAAATAACTAAGACAGGGAATAGCTTTTCAAAAGGTTTTTAATTTGATTGGAGAGTTTAAGGCTCCAGTTCAATATTGGACTTGAATCAACTTTGCAAAGCTTTATTCAAAAGAAACGGGTCCAACTGCAACATCCCCTGACGTCTGCCTGTAGGTTTACAAACATTTGGGGCCTGTTCGTAATCTTGACAACTGCTCAACCAAACCATGCGTCACACAAACGCACTCATCCCATGAGAGATAAATATACACTTCATAACATGGCATGATTCATCTCATGAGTCAGCGTGTTCCCTGTTCCCTAGAGGGGAAGTATCAATACAGCACACAGGCAGAACGCAATAAGGCCTCTTGAGTAAAGGCCCTATTGGCTGTGCCACTGCCACCCCCGATGATGCGTGTTTGTGGGCGAGCGGAACGAGTCCCTGCGGCTGCGTTCTTACCGCCATGGGTATCTTCACACGCTTGGGCCTCCTGCTCCTCTTAGGAGCCTTGGGGCCAGCATTGCTCTTCCAGACAGAACAGATAGAAAAGGGAGGAGCATAAAGCGTTAATGTAACTCTAACGCAACGCTCCCTCAACAGCTGCACCTTCAGCATTGACTATTATCAAGGGACACTGTTAGAGTCATCGGTCCTCCGAAGAGAAAGGCAGAAAGGGGTGTGTAACAAATAAATACAGCAGCCGAAATCCCATGTTAATGACAGAACGCTCACTTTGCACTGGTCAACAGATGTCGCTTGATAAGTGCTACGTTAAGTGCTACATTAAGCTTGCTACGTGTACTGCGTTAGGCTAACCGAGACTTGTCATTTGCACTTATATATTGTTGCTCTTTTGTTAGTTTTGACTGCTTTTATTGTCCTCATTTGTAAGTCGCTTTGGATAAAAGCGTCTGCTAAATGACTAAATGTAAAATGTAAATGTAAATAAGAGAAGTCCTGTGGGAGTCTACTTGAACATGAGGTGAAACTCCAAAGAAACAGACTAAGGCTTTGTTCACACGGCACTTAAATCCTATTTGTTTTTCAAGTCTGGGGCTGGGTTCATAAAACATTCTATAAGTACTAAATTCTACTGAACTGCTGTTTTCTCTAAGAATATTTTCTATTCCCAAAAACATTTCCTAAGAATCTGTTTTAGATTATTTTAAAGACAAAACTTAAGAAGAATCTGAATTCTGGAAAAGAATATTTAGAAAAAATTTAAGTTTAGAAAAACTGTATTTAAGTCTGTTCAGATCAGATCTGTTCAGCATTCAATAGTAAACTACACATGTGAGTGTAACAAGTGAATTCAGATATTCTGCAGCATAAATGCTGAATAAAAATACATGAAATATGATTTGACCGATCAGGCTGGAATCAAACATCTGATTTTTTATCCACATATTTATGTGCTTTGAATCACATTTGTGACCCTGGACCACAAAACCAGTCATAGGGGTCAATTTTTCGAAATTGAGATTTATACATTATCTGAAAGTTGAATAAATAGGCTTTCCATTTATGTATGGTTTGTTAGGATAGGACAATATTTGGCCGAGATACAACTATTTGAAAATCTGGAATCTGAGGGTGCAAAAAAATCTAAATATTGAGAAAATTGCCTTTAAAGTTGTCCAAATGAAGTTCTTAACAATGCATATTACTAAACAAAAATTAAGTTTTTATATATTTACGGTAGGAAATTTACAAAATATTTTCATGGAACATGATCTTTACTTAATGTCCTAATGATTTTTGGCATAAAATAAAAATCTATAATTTTGACCCATACAATGTATTTTTGGCTATTGCTACAAATATACCCCAGCGACTTAAGACTGGTTTTGTGGTCCAGGGTCACATTTGTCAAAAATGTTTAAACAGGAGACAACTAAACAGAAGGGAGCTGAATACACCAAAAGATATTGCCTGTCTGAACAAAGCCTAAGACAAGCACTGAAACATTAAAAAGTTACAAACAAGATGTTTAGGCTAATTGTGAGGCTGGTCTGGCAGATGGTTCCTCTTGTGTCTCTCGTCCCATATTCAGTCTCTGGGCACCTGTAAAATCTACAGCTACATAAGTGCCACGTATCACCCACAAACCCTTGAGAGCCATCGTACCTCTACTAGCTCCTTCACAGGTTCCCCAGAGGAGAGGTTAGGAGAGCCTGCAGAAGAGGATTGATTAGATTAGCACAAGATGGGTGCATACCAGGGGGTCGCAACACAACATACATGAGTAGGAGTTCACATGTGTGAGTAAGTGTTATATACACACTGTTCAATGACTCTGTGTTGCTGATTGCAGACACTGTCTTCAGAGCAGACTTGAGGGGGATCTGGGAGTTAGTCAGTGTGGGGCTGTAGGAGGACTCTTCAGTGGAGATCTGGAGAAAAACAGTCTGTTAGATCCACTTATAAGTAAGTTTGATTACTAACATAGGCTTCATGTACTCCCATCTGTATTACTGAACTAAGAGATGACAGCCTGCCGGGACGGAATTCTTTGGGATGAAACAGAAAACATGAAAAAAAAATCCCCTGCAAACTGCGACACAGCGATCTGACAATCCTTTATACTTCTTGAGGAATACAGACAAATGGGAAACACAGACTCCAAAAATAATGTCAGACTAACATTGAACATAATTAAAGAAATATAGTATAGGGACCAATTCTCACTATTTACTAGTTGCTTATTAGCATGCATATTAATAGCATATTGGCTGTTTATTAGTACTTATAAAGCACATATTAATGTCTTATTCGGCATGACCATATTCTACATCCTTAATCTTACCCAATCCCTAAAATTAACAACTACCTTACTATCAATAAGCAGTAATAATTAGAAGTTTATTGAGGCAAAAGTCGTAGTTAATAGTTAGTTAATAGTGAGAACTGGACCTTAAAATAAAGTGTGACCAAAATTATTTATTACATTCTCTGTGTTGTTCCAAGCCCATTTGCCGTTTTCAGCCGAACACGGGAGAAGAAATGTTTATGCAGTTCGTCTTGTACTACGAAAGCTCATAATGATCAATGAACACTATAAAAGAACCATAAAAGGAGTCCATGTGCCTCATTTGTTATATTTCAAGTCTTCTGAAGCCATACTACACAGACTGAAATTTAGGTCCTTAATTATGGAAAATGTGCCTCTTCGCTGCAGCTCTCAAATCTCATGCTTCATCTTGCATGTTCAGTTGCTTTCAGAGGTGCAGGATATATCAGTGCCACACTGGTTTGATATTTTTGGATTTACTGCATTGTTGGATATTTAATTGTTCATACTCACTTTGCTTATTTTAACATTTAAATTACCTATGCCGTCAATTAACACTCACTTAATCTTTAAAAATACTAATAATTTAATAACACTTTTTCGAGTAATCTTTAGCAAATATCTAAATGAATATCCATTTCTCATGTTGTCAGGGATTCATCACAGTCACTGCAGTCACCAGCCCGGATAAACACCCGATCACAGTCACCTGAGTTCTGATCACCCGCACCTGCTGTCACCAATCAAGCCACACTACAAATACACACACATCACAGTCACTCACTGTCCGGTCTACCGTTCACTACTACGAACTACTCTGGACTCTCTCTGCCAAATTCTCCTAGAACGGATTACCTGCTGTTCCTCCCACGATCCTCCAACGACTCCGTGGAAACGGCTCCACGATCTCCAACGTAACCGGCATACGATCCTCTCCGTCAGAACTCAGATAAGCACCCTGGAACCTTTCACTGTGTTGACTTTCACCTGCCTTTCACTCACCTATTCCAGTCATCCACTTACCCAGTCAATAAACCATCCTGTTTTGCACTTACCTGTTGTGTCTGGCCTTGCTTTGTGACAATATGTCCTTTTAGAATTAATTTGTTTGGGTATACACACACACACACACAAATTATTTCTAAATGGAAATATATATTTCTTTTTAGAAGTAATTTGTACGGGTAAAGTTTAAGCAAAGCAAATATATTCACGTCTGAGATGCATTTTAACATTTATCTCTATATCTCGTTGGAATTGTATGTAGTTACACTGCTGATAATAAGGTTCTTCAGGGAAAAATGTACATCACAGAAACATAACAGTGGGAACAGCTTTTTGGAAGCCAGACATCAC
>NW_015666593.1:576524-578729 GCF_001515625.1 Sinocyclocheilus rhinocerous
GACTCTTCGAGTGCTAAGGCTTTGGCAAGAACTGCTATTCAATCATTCAGAACAAAAGCTTGTCATTTTCTTTTTACGAAGAAATAAGATGTTCTTAAGAATATATTTGAGAACTACTTTTGAATTTTTTAAAAATTGCATTTAGGAATATTCTGACAAATTTAGTTTAGGACATTTCTTAACTTCTTTCTTAAAAAGATTTTTGTGAATCCGACTCCTGATCTGTATTTAAGTCCAATTCAAAAAATCAGATCCGCTCAGCATTCCATAGTAAATGCCACATGTGAGTGTAAAGAGTGAATCTGGATATTCTGCAGCACAAATGTTGAATAAAAATCCATGAAATCTAATTTGACTTGAATCAAACATCAGGTTTTTTATTCACATATTTATGTGCTTTGAATCACATTTGTCCAAAATGTTTAAAATAGGAGATAACTAAACAGAAGCGAGTCGAATACGGCAAAAGATAGGCCTGTCTGAACAAAGCCTAAGACAGGCACTAAAACATTTAAAAAGTAACAAACAAGATGTTTAGGCTAATTGTTAGGCTGGTTTGGCAGATGGTTCCTCCTTAGTCTCTCGTCCCATATTCAGTCTCTGGGCACCTGTAAAATCTACAGCTACACAAGTGCCACGTATCACCCACGATCCCTAGAGAGCCATCGTACCTCTACTAGCTCCTTCACAGGTTCCCCAGAGGAGAGGTTAGGAGAGCCTGCAGAAGAGGATTGATTAGATTAGCACAAGATGGGTGCATACCAGGGGGTCGCAACACAACATACATGAGTAGGAGTTCACATGTGTGAGTAAGTGTTATATACACACTGTTCAATGACTCTGTGTTGCTGATTGCAGACACTGTCTTCAGAGCAGACTTGAGGGGGATCTGGGAGTTAGTCAGTGTGGGGCTGTAGGAGGACTCTTCAGTGGAGATCTGGAGAAAAACAGTCTGTTAGATCCACTTATAAGTAAGTTTGATTACTAACATAGGCTTCATGTACTCCCATCTGTATTACTGAACTAAGAGATGACAGCCTGCCGGGACGGAATTCTTTGGGATGAAACAGAAAACATGAAAAAAAAATCCCCTGCAAACTGCGACACAGCGATCTGACAATCCTTTATACTTCTTGAGGAATACAGACAAATGGGAAACACAGACTCCAAAAATAATGTCAGACTAACATTGAACATAATTAAAGAAATATAGTATAGGGACCAATTCTCACTATTTACTAGTTGCTTATTAGCATGCATATTAATAGCATATTGGCTGTTTATTAGTACTTATAAAGCACATATTAATGTCTTATTCGGCATGACCATATTCTACATCCTTAATCTTACCCAATCCCTAAAATTAACAACTACCTTACTATCAATAAGCAGTAATAATTAGAAGTTTATTGAGGCAAAAGTCGTAGTTAATAGTTAGTTAATAGTGAGAACTGGACCTTAAAATAAAGTGTGACCAAAATTATTTATTACATTCTCTGTGTTGTTCCAAGCCCATTTGCCGTTTTCAGCCGAACACGGGAGAAGAAATGTTTATGCAGTTCGTCTTGTACTACGAAAGCTCATAATGATCAATGAACACTATAAAAGAACCATAAAAGGAGTCCATGTGCCTCATTTGTTATATTTCAAGTCTTCTGAAGCCATACTACACAGACTGAAATTTAGGTCCTTAATTATGGAAAATGTGCCTCTTCGCTGCAGCTCTCAAATCTCATGCTTCATCTTGCATGTTCAGTTGCTTTCAGAGGTGCAGGATATATCAGTGCCACACTGGTTTGATATTTTTGGATTTACTGCATTGTTGGATATTTAATTGTTCATACTCACTTTGCTTATTTTAACATTTAAATTACCTATGCCGTCAATTAACACTCACTTAATCTTTAAAAATACTAATAATTTAATAACACTTTTTCGAGTAATCTTTAGCAAATATCTAAATGAATATCCATTTCTCATGTTGTCAGGGATTCATCACAGTCACTGCAGTCACCAGCCCGGATAAACACCCGATCACAGTCACCTGAGTTCTGATCACCCGCACCTGCTGTCACCAATCAAGCCACACTACAAATACACACACATCACAGTCACTCACTGTCCGGTCTACCGTTCACTACTACGAACTACTCTGGACTCTCTCTCTGCCAAATTCTCCTAGAACGGATTACCTGCTGTTCCTCC
>NW_015666593.1:579740-580484 GCF_001515625.1 Sinocyclocheilus rhinocerous
ACTTTCACCTGCCTTTCACTCACCTATTCCAGTCATCCACTTACCCAGTCAATAAACCATCCTGTTTTGCACTTACCTGTTGTGTCTGGCCTTGCTTTGTGACACATGTACTATTATACTGTATTATTTTTAGAATGCTGTGATGCCTAAATTCACTTGTAGCATTTAATATGATTGAATTTAGCTTTTAGTGTTTCATTTGAACTTGATTTAGACAAATATGGCACAATGTAGAAACTACAGATACGAATTTATCAGCTACCGTCCATAACATGAAAATAATTATCGGCTTATCATTAGTGGCCATAATGCTAATATTAATGCATCCCTGATGGCTTTTTGGCATGTAAAACCTTGTGCAATCTGAGTGCATGTGAGATTTCAGTTTCACAGAAAAATTGCATTCAGGCTTAGAACAACATGCGAGAACAATTTTAATTTGTGGTGGAACTATTCCTTTAACCTACCGTAGATTTTCACAAGTCTACACTACCGTTCAAAAGTCTGGGGTCAGTGCGTCCTTGCTGAATAAAAATATTAAATAAATAAATAAACGTTTAACACTTTAGGGTTTAGGGTTTTTAGTATAGGGACCAATTCTCACTATTAACTAGTTACTTATTAGCATGTCTATTATTAACATATTGGCTGTTTATTAGTATACTAATAAACAGCCAATATGTTAATAATAGACATATATTTACTTATAAAGCACATAGTGAGAATTGGTCCCTATACTAAAAA